>NC_068447.1:18952521-19040021 GCF_023373465.1 Oncorhynchus keta | reverse complement strand
GATGGATAGACACATAAATGGAAAGAGATATCCAGTGGAAAGAGTAAGGAGGGAAGAGAGCAAACAAGAGAGTGAGACCAAAGTGTGTGCTTGTTTAATCTGTTCCCCCAACTTCCTGGTGTTAATCCTTGAGAAGAAGCATTGGAGTCTGGCATCCTCTTGCCACGTGATTAGCTTAAACAACAAGAGTCAAGTGGTCATTATGTTACAGCTGAATGGAGAGGCGATGAAGACAGCTTGTCTGTCGAAACATTGGACAATAGGTTATTAAATGATTGCATCTGAGCTCCTAGAGTGTGCGGCACTCCTTTAATTTTACAGCTGAATCGCCCAGAACTCATCTAACAAGTGGCTCAGTGAAGCGCAGGCATTTGGGGAATGATACCCCTTCTTTGATGTTTTAATGAAAGGCATTCTCTCTCTCTCTCTCTCTCTCTCTCTCTCTCTCTCTCTCTCTCTCTCTCTCTCTCTCTCTCTTCTCTCTCTCTCTCTCTCTCTCTCTCTCTCTCTCTCTTCTTTCTCCTCTCTCTGTCTCTGTCTCTGTCTCTCTCTCTCTCTCTCTCTCTCTCTGTCTCTCTCTCTCTCTTTCTCTCTCTCTCTTTCTCTCTCTCTTTCTCTCTCTCTCCACTTCTTTCCCTTCTAGACCTCCTCTTCTCCTGTTGTTTGATGCTCTGACCGCCGTATGCACTGAGGCTGATGAGAGCTATCGAGTTACTGAAATAATGGCAAATTACTCAACACAACAGCAGTAAATGGACTGTGAATGAGTGACTAAAGATGAGAGCTGGTTCTCTGTATATTTATCCCTCTCCATCCTCATCTCCCTTCTCTACTTCCTCCCTAATGCACCTTCTCTTCCTCTACATCCATCTATCGTCTTCTCCTGCCTTCTACCCCTCCCTCCTTTCCTCACCTCTTCTTTCCCTCTACACTCTCCACTCCCATACTAAGTTATTCCCTCGGTCAGCCATAGTAAAGGCAGAGCCAGTCTTAGTGGGCCTCCATTATATTGTATACACAGAGCAACCCTTCATTGGGCTCCAGTGATTGTTGGGTCTGTTTACTGACTCTGGCGGTGATTGATAACAGCTTCCACATTGTTTACTGTGTGGAACGGACTGCTGGCATCCACAAGCAGTGTGTAGCAATCTCCAGGCCTCTTCAGACAGTCTGGTCCCTGTGGTTACATAAGGCCACGTGTGCATGACCATGTCCTCATCCCCTGACCAAAGTCTAGCTGACTGGACTGCCGCTGCCTCCTTCCTTCCTTCCCTCCCTACCCCTGGCTGGGAATAACTAAATGCACTCAATTCTGATGTCTTTCATTTTCTCTCTCTCTCTCTCTCTCTCTCTCTCTCTCTCTCTCTCTCTCTCTCTCTCTCAGCATCGTTCCGTTTCTACAAAACGTCTAGATTTAGAAGGTTATGGTTTTGGATAGGGTTAACATCTTATGTTTAGGCACTCATTCTGAATGGTTAAGGTAAGGGTTAAGGTTTGTTTACAAGCAAGTGTCCACCACTGGGATCCACAGAATAATCCACCACCCCCGTCCACAGCGACCTAGCAAATCCCAAGCCTACTTGATGGTAATAGTGCTCGCTGTTGCCCATAGTGGGCGGTTTTGAAGGCATTTGCCGACGTGCTCAGGACATGGATAGATGTCCAAATTTCGAAGTCACCGCTTAAGAGATCTAGTTAGAGAAGAGTACACCTCACAAGGACATAAAAAAAGTTCAGTTATTTTTTTCATAGCTTTCTTCATGAAAAGCTATGAAAGTTTGTCCTGAAGTGAGGAAAACAGGCAGCACCAGATCTTTGTTTGACTCCTCGCCTGGAGATATCCTTATCATTCTCTCTCTCTGGCTTGATACTCATTTTGTTTTAAGGAGGAAACAGACAAGAGTTTAAGGTCAGTTTTGTGTTTACCCCAGCTAATGATTACGATAGGATTTAGAGAGTAACCTGATCCTAGATCTGTGCCCAAAGGCAACAACTACTCAAACAAAATAGCAAGGAACATAACAGGGGATGTTGAGTGTTAGAGCTCCAGCAGCTGGACAGTGCCAGCGGGCAGAGGGAGCGTGTCACGCCCAGCCAGGGCCACCTTTCTCTGGCAAAATGAGCGTGCCTGTTCCCCCTCTGGCTGTTTGTCTGGATGGAGTGTCACCAGCTCCCCATGCTGTGTGATGTCACACACAGTCTACTATGTCCTCACCTGACATCATCACCAGAATCTTCTAATGATGCGTTTACACAGGCAGTCCAATACTAACCTTTTTTTCTTGGTTTTTCACTAATCAGACGTGAAAAGTTCTGATGTGATTGGTGCCTTATTGTGATACCATATGATCATGCACTTGATGTAAAGTGTTGTATAGAAAGAGAGAAAGAGGAACAAAAAAGGAGAGAGGAGGGCGGAAAAGAAAGTAGACCAGAGGCCCAATTCTTCCATAAACAATGAAACAATGAACCTAAGAGATCTGTAGATATGAATGTACATAGATTTGACCAGGCCAGAGAACCCTTTCCCCTAATACCACAGCACGCAATTATACAACTGCACTTACAAGGGACGATGCAGGAAATTTTGACTGGATGAAGTCAATCAATCTGGGGCCCTGTATACTAAATAATTTAGGAAGTCATGGGGTATAGGCCGTACCATTCACTCAACGAGGGGGTGTCAGGAGAGCGCTAGCCCTCATTACCTTTGATTGGAGGGGGAGAAACGATTGCCATTCCCCCATCAATGAAATGCAATGGAGTCCAGTGGAGGCGGGTGACTTGAAAAATTGAGGAGGAGCGGACCGAACGGAGACGACAAAGCGTCTTTAAAATACATTTGTGAAAGACAAATTATTTGAACCTAAAGCACTTAAGTTAGACATTTAGAGTACAATATTATAGGGAATGGGATTGAGAGAGCTACTTACAGTGTTGGGAAGGGATCACAGCAGTGATTGAATGAGCATATGAGGCATGAGTTGAGGTGTTCAGAGGCTTCAGTGCAGGACAGGCTCATCATGAATGGATGGTGTTGGAGAAGAGCTCAACTCTTCCACTGGGGGCAGGACAGGATTTTACAGGGAAGACAAAAAACCACAACACAACACACTACACAGTTAGACAAAAAAGCTAAGAATGAGTTAGTTCAAACAAGGAGTAAAATGATTGATGTGTAATAATGTGATTGTGTTTGTGTATGTCATTTCCTCTACATAGAAAATGGACCGGTCTACTCACAGTGCTTGGAGAGGAAACATTTAATGTGCCAGTGGATGAGAGGGCACATGAGACATGGCTTCAGTTCATGTCAGCAGAGAGTTGACAATGGTTGTGGAGTGGAGTGGTCATCACCTTTTAAATCAGGGAACATGAGGGGCACTCACTTAGCTGTAAATACAAATAGCAGAAAAATTCCATTGCAGCTGCGCCAGCGTAGGTTTGGTCAACAAGATTCTACATGAAGTTAAACTCAGACATTTCAGCATTCACAAAGCCAAACATAGACTGCGCATCTCGCCCACTTGACACATCAAAGTACATCTGAGAAACGTTCCTGGGTAAAGCCCTGGCCGTTCACATACCTGATGATAACTGACAACTGTGAGCAGACTGGTAGCACCATAGGTCCCAGAGTGGTGGGGACATTTTCTTTCCCCTGGGGCCCAGAGTTTTTCCTTATCTGGTAACTTAACCAGGGAAGACCTTATAGGGTATGACAGTGATGAATCAGTTGTGAAAAGGTTTTATATGGGCTATGATGGGACCAGTTTTTCTAATCCGGTCACATGGTCTTAAAAACATCTGGGGAAAAAGGATGAAAACCCTGTCAAACTGCAGCAACCTTGGACTTAGAATAGACTAACAGGGTGTTTCCTCTACCTAGACACAGAGACAACACTGATGGACAATAGGACTCACAGGGCTGAGCTGTTTATTCATGCTTGCATAATGCAGGCCTATACAACTGCAGGCCTAATAAAACATTTACTCACAGTCTATGTCATCACTATTATGTCGATTGATTCATTACAGTTAATAATTTGTGATTGAAAAGGTCTAGGCCGCCTAGCCAGCCCAAGTTTGAATATAAACCACATTTGATCACATTCACATTTTCTCCTGACACACAAATAGACTATAAATACATGACCAATTACATTACCAATTAGTTTACACTGACCAGATGGAAAGGGCGCATAGGCTGTATGCATCTGCTCTTATTAGTAGCCTACAGTTGATCAGACTGAAAAATAGTCTCGTTTTCATCCCATACAGCATGTCAGATCTCTAATGTTTAGGTGTCGCCTAGGCTGCTGCAACATTTATGTAAAGAGTTTTTGCTTTTGTCTGCCTGCATTGATGATGTGTTAATACCGGAGGAAAGTGGAAATGTGCTACGTCAACCTCTCTTTTTAATCTCACGTTTAATGGATGACGCAAAGGAAGCGATTAAATCATACTGAATTGATTTCGACATCCCAGAGAAGACAATAGAAACTTCCATATGCTCAGCAATGTAATTACCTCTACAAGCTCCTTGTACAGTAGTTGCCCTTGTAAGTTGAACTTTCCCTCTCGTGGTGCCCCTAAGTAAAAGCAAACTCTTGCCGATAATCTGAATGTGACCCTGTTTCTTCTTACCTTCTCATTGTGTTGTGCAGTTTGAATACGCAGATGTTTGTCCATTACATGATCGATGCAGCTTTTTCCAGGAAGATTGAATCTGATATGGGCAATAATGGGCTTCTTCAACAAAAAATCCACTATGTTGTTGTTTGCATTAGTTAGCCATTCTGGAAGAGAAAACTGCACCCTGGTAGCTAGCTAGCTACTTGCTACTTAAGTTAGCAAGACAAATGTAAATAAATTGCACCAACGCAACACAAATATAGTTCTAAAACCAAGAAAACAATCTATAATCTACCTCTTCCGCCTCCTGTAGTTTGAAGAAACTAATTTGAATTGAATCTTCACTCTCATTCTCTATCCAATATGTCACCAACTCACCAAGATTATTAACACGTAGAACCCCCATAATGCTCTGTGGCACAACCCCAACACACCACACTAGGTTCGTTCTCTAATCCTAAACCTATTTTTGGAAAGATAACATGTCAGTTCATATTGCAAAAGCTTTTATTGGTTGGAGGACGTCATCCGGAAGTGGTCATAATTACCATGTAGGTCTATGGAAGGGAGTAAGGCCCGTGAGGCTCCTAGGTTTCGTATTGAAGTCAATGTACTGTAACCAGAGGAGGACGGGATATAGCTGTCCTCTGGCTAAACCATGGTGCTAGCCTGGGGTGTGTTGTTGAGACTACTGTAGACCTTTATTGCAAAACAATGTGTTTTAATCAGATATTTTGTTACGTGGATATATTTTGTATCGTTTTATCTAAAAAATATGTCTTTTGAATGTTTCATTATTTATAGTAGAATGGTCCTCCCCCTTCCTTCTCTGATGAGCCTCCACTGATGGAGTTCATCTGTAAGTGGTTATACTGTAGAGCCTGGCTCTGAGATGGATTTTAGCTTTTTCAATTATTATTTTTTATAGAAAATGGGCACAATTAGGGTTTCCAGAATGTTCCATTCGTGCTGAGCGATTTAGTGCTATTCTTTATGTGTGTGTGCGTGCGCGTGTTTGTGTGTATGTAAGTATGTAAGTGAGCGAGCGAGAGAGAGCTCTATAGAAACCAAGCTCACAGTAGAGAAATTGGCTTGTCTAACAATACAGCACGCTTTTCAGCAGTGATTATGTTGCTTGCCATGGTTTATTTTCACATCTATCACCCTGCACGTTGTTTCTGCTCTGAAGGATTGTTATCTGTACATGACACTGTTTAGTTCATTGGGTTTAGGGAAGCAATAACATCATATCTATAGGATAACGAAGCACCCTGGACCTCAGTGGATGGTGGATGTGGAGTGAAAGTGAAGGTTTTATGTTCAGGGCTTGTGATATGGTTACTTGAGTGTGAGAAAGAGAAAACATTGAGAGAGGAGGGAGCAGAAGGAGAAAGAGGGTGAGAGAGGGAGTAGAAGGGAGAGAGAGAGTGAGAGACAGAGAGGGGGAGAGAGGGAGAGAGAAAGATAAAGTAGATAAGAGGACATGTTTACTGGAGTGAGCATTATGGACTCCAGGATAAGCCCATCTTTCATTTGGACATGGGTGGAAGTGTATGTACTGTACTGTAGCTGACGTTTTGCCTAGCAGGGATACGTAGTGGTTATTATGTTGCTTTTTGTGTTTCACCCCACTTTGTCGGAAACAGAACCATACAATGAACTTTGTTGTAGGAAAGAAAACCAGCACAGTGCTTAACCCTCTCAAAGAGATATTTTTTCACAAACAAGATCAATTACAGTACCAGGCAAAGGTTTGGACACCCCTACTCCTTCAATGGTTTTTCTGTATTTTCTACATTGTAGAATAATAGTGAAGACATAAAAACTATGAAATAACACATATGGAATCATTTAGTAGCCACAATTTGCCTTGATGACAGCTTTGCACACTCTTGGCATTCTCTCAACCACCTGGAATGCATTTCAATTAACAGGTGTGCCTTGTTAAAAGTTAATTTGTGGAATTTCTTTCCTTCTTAATGCATTTAAGCCAATCAATTGTGACAAGGTAGGGGTGGTATATAAAAGATAGCCCTATTTGGTAATAGACCAAGTAAATATTATGGCAAGAACATCTCAAATAACAACCGTCTATTATTACTTTAAGACATGAATCAGTAAATCCAGAAAATGTCAAGTACTTTGAAAGTTTCTTCAAGTGCAGTCGCAAAAACCTTTAAGAGCTATGAAGAATCTGGCTCTCATGAGGAGCATCACAGGAAAGGAAGACCCTAAATTACCTCTGCTGCAGAGGATAAGTTCATTAGAGTTACCAGTCTCAGAAATTGCAGCCCAAATAATTGCAGTTACAGACACATCTAAACATCAACTGTTCAGAGGAGACTGTGTTAATCAGGCCTTCGTGGTCGAATTGCTGCAAAGAAAACACTACTAAAGGACACCAATAAGAAGAAGAGACTTGCTTGGGCCTGATTAGTTAACAGTTTAGATTTTTGGTTCCAACCACAGAGTACGGTAGGTGAGCGGATGATCTCTGCATGTGTAGTTCCCACAGTGAAGCATGGAGGAAGAGGTGCAAAGCTGTCATCAAGGCAAAGGGTGACGACTTTGAAGAATCTCAAACCATATACGTATATTTCCCCTATTGTACATCATCCTAAATTGTTTAATTTATACAACTAATAATGTAGCTTATAGTGTTTCTAGTGTAGTCTGTAGTCTGTAGTTTTTAGCTCGGTGTTCACTGTGTACATAGTGTATGATGACTGTGTAAATTCTGGATCTAAATACATTCTGTTTATCACCTGTCTGTGTATTCTGTTAATTGTTGCAGCACCATTTCACAGAGTCAAATTCCTGTACATGCATAATGTGTTTGTTGAATAAAGGTGATTCTGATAGTTTAGCATGTTGAATGAAAACGGTATCACTAGCCTAATATGTGTTCTTCTCCCATCTCTCTCTGTTACGCCGTAATACATAACTCTCACGCCTGTTTGTAGATCGCCTGGTACTGTAATGGTTTACATGTTACGTGTGAGCTCTAAGAGCACCGGGGTCACAGATGCTTACCCTTTCCAAACAAAGTATGGGTTTTATGACTGCATTGACTTGCATTGATGGAAATCAGAATGTTTAGAATTCCTGGGCGGCCTCCAGGACGGATGGTTTTCAATGTCACATCACCTAATCAGATCCATGCAACAATAATAGAATCCAATGTTCTTGTAACTGATGTAAACTCCACCCCTGGGGAGGGTTAGGACTCTTGCTGTAGACATTTCCATTTGATCTTTTGGTATTAATAAAAAAAATGCCACTTTTATTTCCTTCCTTTCCTCTTGGTCTTCATCTGGGAATGTTAATTGGGGGGTGGAAAGAATGTCGCAGCATGTAGGGGTCACTAAGCCATCTTGGGCAATGGAGCACATAAACACAGAACGAGCCTGAACACACGCACATGCACACACACAGACTTGCCCCCCTCCTTACAGCAAGTTTGGATTAGACCACCATACGGCAGCCATATTGCCTGAGAAATACAGGAGATAGAAACCTGCTGCTCTTGCTGTCTGTTAATGGAGTGTTTGGCTTGTAGCCTCTCTCTCTGAGGAGGAGTTAAGTGGAAGTCACCAGAGCGGTTCTCATTTCCATGCCCTGGCTTAGCTCTTTCATGTGGATCCAGCAGACTTTATGCAACAGCCCGGCCCTTACATCACACTGCTGGGTCCCTGGAAGGAGGAACTGGTCTCACATAGACTCACTGACCTGTCTCGTCTTCCATGACTACTACTGACAGCATGGGGTCTGTGACCAGGTTGTTGTTGTTGTTTGAGCTGAGAGCCATTGAGTTGATATCTCAGGCCTGACATCATTATTAGGCCTTTCAGTTAGTTCCCTGTTTACCCCCGGATTGCCCCAGTAAACACCCAGCTGGGTCAACATGGCTCTGTCTGTATGCATGTGAGTCAAACACTACAAGGTAAACATCACATCACTATCTCCTAGTGGCTGAACTATTGATGAACTGTGGTCTTGGGAAATTGACATATGATGTCCCATACTGCTTGTGGAGCCAGAACATAATTACAAATCATTTATAGACTGAAATTTGACCGCAACAAGCCAAAACTGTCACGACTTCCGCTGAAGTGTGCCCCTCTTCTTGTTCGAGCGGTGTTCGGTGGTCCACATCACCGATCTTCTAGCCATCACTGATCCATTTTTCATTTTACATTTGTTTTGTCTTGTCTTCCATCACACCTGGTTCCAATCCCATTAATTGCATGTTGTGTATTTAACCCTCTGTTTTACCTCATGTCCTTGTCGGTGATTGTTTGATTTTATGATTGTGCAAGTTATGTGTTGGTGTGCGACGGGTTTTGTACCCACTTTGATTATTTTATATATTTTGGTTTTTGGAGTTTTGTTAACTTTTATTAAACGACTCCGTTTATACCAAGTTCGTTCTCCTGCGCCTGACTTCCCTGCCACCAACACGCACTATTACAAAAACAGATATAATATTTGACTAAAACATAATATTTTCAAACCTTGCATATGTATGTATATGATCACATGTCTCTCTATTTTGAATACTTGGGAACAGATTTCCAAAATTAAAATCAATTGGAGCTGATTTCCTCGTGTTTTTAGTGAAATGAAAATTCATGTATTTTTATTGAATTGATTTATTTTGGTCAGAAAACTTGTGGTGAGGCAAATAAAACCACCCACGGGCCAAATGTGGCCACCAGTTGGGGAACCCTGCTCTCGAACCACATGTAGAACTTCCTTACATACTGTATCTCCAGTTCCACCAAAGCATCAGATATTTGACCCCACCTCATAATGACCTGTCTTGTGATTGGTCCTTTCATTATGCCAACTGAAGGTGAATGTCACTTGTGGTGAAATCTGCTCGGAGCCTTCACCGTGCGGGTATGGCTGGATGGTACCACAGGTTTGTGCCTGATTTTTCAAAGGTAGCTGAACCCCTCAACCACCTTAAGAAGAAAGGTGTGAAATTCCAATGGACCCCTGCATGCCAAGGTGCATTTGAAGCACTCAAAAACTGTCTAATTACTCCTCCAGTGCTTGGACATCCTAACCTGAATGCTCATTTCATTGTGTACACGGATGCAGGACTTGGAGCAGTCTTGGCTCAACAAACAGGACTTGGAACAGAAGAAGTTCTTGCCTATGCAAGTCACACCCTTAATTCAGACGAGAGGAATTATTCAACGACTGAAAGGGAGTGCCTCGCTGTGGTCTGGGCTTTGGAGAAATGGAGCTACTACTTGGAGGCAAAGATCCTCACCGTTGTCACAGACCATGCTGCTCTGCAGTGGGTTCTGGCATCAGGCAAGACCAACAGCCGTCTTATTCGCTGGTCTATCAGACTGCAGAAGTTTGACTTCATCATTGAGTATCGCAAAGGAAAACTGAACGTTGTACCAGATGCCCTTTCTCGGATTACAGAGACTGCCAATGTTTGTCCTCCCTTGTGCAGTACTTATACTACCGCTAAATGTCTGGATGATTCCTTTCCTCTGGATGATGAGAGTGTATGGAGAGCACAGCAGAAGGATGCTGCCATCATGGCGATCCACAAGAGTCTGTCTGAAGAAGACCCCAAGAGTCGCTTCAATGATAAGTACAGCATAATTCAGGATAAAGTGTATCGAAAAACACCAAGAGGAGATGGAATACACAGCACCCATTATCGCATCTTCATTCCCTCTACATTGTGTGACCAGATAATCCAAGTTTATCATGCCAATCCCATGAGTGGCCATCTTGGAGTTTTTAAAACTTATCGAAGACTACAAGAGGTGGTTTACTGGCCAGGCCTGTGGGTTGATACCCGGAAGTTTGTACAGCAGTGTGAAGTCTGCCAGAAATACAAACCAGACATTGGCAGACCTGCTGGGAAAATGCAGCAGACCGTGGTGAACCATCCAAATGAAATGTTGGGAATTGACCTCATGGGACCTTTTCCTCCTAGCCGGGGGACACGGAATTAATTTTTATTGGTGGTAGTGGACTACTACACACACTGGGTGGAGTTGTTTCCCCTCCGCAAAGCTACTGCATCAGCCATTGCTCTAATTCTGCGAAGGGAGGTTTTTACCAGATTTGGAATTCCAGACCAAATCCTCTCTGACCGAGGTCCGCAGTTCATATCAGGAATCTACAAAGAGCTCTGTACCTACTGGGGTGTAATTGCCAAGTTGACCACAGCCTATCATCCTCAGACCAACCTGACCGAGAGGGTAAACCGAACCCTGAAGGGGATGATTGCTTCATTCGTGGGGGATCAGCACACAAGGTGGGATCAGCATCTCCCTGAATTTCGCTTTGCACTGAACTCTGCCGTGCAGGAGACTTCTGGGGTCACTCCCGCCGAACTCCACCTAGGAAGACCACTAAAAGGTCCGATGGACAGGGTCTTGCAAAGTTTGAATGTTTCACCTGACTGCCCAGCGTTTGATGCCGTACAACACCACCACACCTTGCTACCCAGAGTGGAGGCCAGCAAAACCAAAGCCAAACAACGACAGCTGAGAAACTATGACAAACATAGACGAGACATGTGTTTTCCACCCCAGTCTCGTGTCTGAGTACGTTCACATCATCTGTCAAAGGCATCTAAGAAGTTCACTGCCAAGCTAGCTTCGAGATGGAAAGGTCCATACCGTGTAGTGCAGCAGTTGGGACCAGTGAACTACTTGGTCTGTTTGGAGGACACTGGGGAAGATGTCAGGACAGTGCATGTTGTTGACCTAAAGCCCTGCTACCCTACGGCAGAAGAGCTGGATCGCAGGCAAAAGCAACACCTGCAGGACCTCTTCGTGGAGGACTCTGATGAGGAGGACTTCCCTGGTTTTGTGTAGCAGGAACATGAACCTGTCAAAGACTGCATCCTCTCTGTTTCTACAGGCATTGTTTTTTCATGGGGGGAGGAGTGTGGCGAAATCTGCTCGGAGCCTTCACCGTGCGCTGCCACTTTAAGAGCGCATGAGCAGTAAGGAAGGAGGAAATAAAGAGAGCTCGTTCAGCTCTTTGGCGAGGAACTCTTGGGTGGCGCGACAGTTTGATTGTGTGTGCTGTGCTGCAGAAGTTTTGTTTGTTTTCAGCGTTTGTAGTTTATAAAGTATTTAACTCAATCATCGGTGTGATCGTTTTAGATCGTGGTTGTTTTTGTTTGGGACCGCGCCCGTTATGGATCGCATGGATTAGTAGCAACATTGTTGCGAAGCTTTAACCTCTTGCTCCTACCTGACATGCAGGCGTCCCATCTAGACATCTGGAAATGCAAATGCGCTACGCTAAATGCTAATAGTACTAGTTAAAACTCAAACGTTCATTAAAATACACATGCAGGGTATTGAATTAAAGCTACACTCGTTGTGAATCCAGGCAACAAGTCAGATTTTTAAAATGCTTTTCGGCGAAAGCATAAGAAGCTATTATCTGATGTAACACCCCAAAAGACCCGCAGGGGACGTAAACAAAACAATTAGCATAGTCGGCACTACACAAACCGCACAAATAAAATATAAAACACTCATTACCTTTGACCATCTTCTTTGTTGGCACTCCTAGATGTCCCATAATCACTATTGGGCCTTTTTTTCGATTAAATCGGTCCATATATAGCCTAGATATCGATCTATGAAGACTGTGTGATAAACGAAAAAAATAGTGTCTTGTAACGTCATTTTTTAAAATTAAAAAAGTTGACGATAAACTTTCACAAAACACTTCGAAATACTTTTGTAATGCAACTTTAGGTATTAGTAAACATTAATAAGCGACCAAATTGATCACGAGGCGATGTATATTCTATAGGGGTACGTCTGGAAATAATGTCCGGGTAAATCTCAACCAAAATATTCAGTCCGAGACCTGAAGAAATGCGCTGTCTCTTCTTCGTTTGACCAAGAAACAAAGCCTAGGCAAATGACAAGACTGTTGACATCGTGTGGAAGCTGTAGGAATTGCAATCTCGGCTCCAGGTAATTTGCTTTCCCATAGACAACACATGCAAGTGGCGCATTGATATATTTTCCAATTTTCAGTGATCAGATTTTCCTGCGCTTTTCGATGAAACGCACGTTCTGTTATAGTCATAGCCGTGATTTAACCAGTTTTATAAACGTCTGAGTGTTTTCTATCCACACATACTAATCATATGCATATACTATATTCCTGGCATGAGCAGCAGGGCGCTGAAATGTTGCGCGATTTTTAACAGAATGTTCGAAAAAGTAGGGGGTAGGAGTAACAGGTTAACAAACAAACCAACAAACCATCGGACAGTCAGACACCGGCAGGCCTGAAGACCACAGCTAAGATTTATCTTTTTCTCTCTCTTTCTCTTCCCTCTCATTCCAGTGCTTTACCCTGCAACAGACTCTCTATTTTTTTAAATGCACTGCCCATTGAAGTTCATTAGAGCTGGACTATTATTTCCCTGCCAGAAGTATTTGGATGGACATTTTAGTAGTTTGCTTGCAAGTTGTATATTATGTGAACTATATTGAGGTGGGGTGTACTAATGACATGTGTCCGAGAAGACTGTGGACATTTTTAAGGCCTTTGTTGTGTCGATGAACACCCCCCACATTCATACCCTCTGCACTCACCCACTAGAAAATAATACAGATTATTGCAAATCCTCTGTTGATGACTGGGTTCGTTCTTGTATGAAGTTGCTGTTGAATTGCTCTGCCATTATTACTATTAGTATTATTGTATGAGGTATTCTTGTTTGGGTTACCCCTGTGCTGTGATGTGGGTTTTATATGGTGTGTATTCTCATTTCTCTCCACTGGCTATCTGGTAAACAGGCTACGCTCTAGGCAGTCTCTTCTGCTGATGTGTGTGGGTCTGGTAGTGGTACTCTCTCTATTCTACTCTTTTCCTTTCGGCATGGTTAATACCTGCCTGGCGCCCAAACAAAATCTTTCTTTACCCCTCTCTAATAAATACCACTACACACTCACTCCTCCTTTTAAATTAACCAATGACAAATCTGTCTCCTTAACGTTAACCTCTCTGGACCTAACTAGGCCTTGTTTTCTGTTACTTTCACTTGTCTGTCTTACTCCACACCTAGACACACACCGGATGTAGAGGCCTCATTTCTCATTGTTAAATGGACAGTGAGTGCTCCCCCTTCTGAGAGATGGAGATTTACGACGAGTGAGTCATTTTATAAGTCCTCCATTATGTAGTTAGAGAGCACTGTGGCAATCATAACTCCACACACACAGACAGGCCCTCTCCCACAGACAACAATCCCATCCAGCTTAACACACACACTGAGTGGACAAAACATTAGGAACACCTTTCTAATATTGGGTTGCACCCCCTTTTGCCCTCAAAACAGCCTAAATTATTGAGGGCATGGACTCTACAAGAAAGCATTCCACAGGGACGCTGGCCCATGTTGACTCCACTGCTTCCCACAGCTGTGACAAGTTGGCCGGATGTCCTTTCGGTGGTGGACCATTCTTGATACACACAGGAAACTGCGTTGTAGTTCTTGACACACTCAAACCGGTGCGCCTGGGACCTACTACACCATTCAAAGGCACTTACATATTTTGTCTTGCCCGTTCACACTCTGAATGGCACAGATACAAAATCCATGTCTCAATTGTCTCAAGGCTTAAATTCCTTTAACCTGTCTCCTCCCCTTCACCTACGCTGATTGAAGTGGATTTAACAAGTGACACCAATAAGGGATGATAGCCTTCACCTTGATTCACCTGGTCAGCGCACGCACGCACACGCACACGCACACGCACACACACACACACACACACACACACACACACACACACACACACACACACACACACACACACACACACACACACACACACACACACACACACACACACACACACACACACACACACACACACACACACACACACAGGCAAGGCTCAGAGCTCGGAGCTGTTCCTGGTCACACAGGACGATCTTGGATATACCTGTCTGGATAATTAGATGAGAGGCCTCACAGGGCTGGATAAACTAGGTCATTATTAGGCTAGTCTTGTGGGGTATATCGAAGTGTGGAAGCTGCCATGACATGATCTACAAAAACGACATCAAAGTATCTCCTTCATTTGGCAACATTTACAAATTTCCAAGGAGATACTTGGGCTACTTTTCTAAAGTTGTTTCAGAGAGCAAGAGCGACTTCACAGGAGGGAGAGAGGAGGAAGAAATGGAGGTTGAGAAGGAGCGACCAGACTTGGATCAAACAGGAGGGAAAGATCGAAGGAATAAAGAAAACGCAGAAATATGTGGAGTTCCACTCTCTCTCAACATAAAGGAATCATTCCAGAATTCCAAGCCCCAGACTTCCAGCAGCAAGGTTTGGACCTGCCTGGAAACAGGGATTAGGTCATCTGGAAATGACAGGAAGGTGCGAAGTGGACATCCTGGCAGGAAGAGGCAGAAGAAAAAGTGATCAGTCTTTACAGTTTCAATGGTATGGAAGGAGATTCAGTGAACTGAATGACTGCTGTGCTTTATATCTCTCCCTACGTAGCTCTTAGAACGATATGAGTACACCTAAAATGAAAAGTACTGTACTAGAATACTGAAGGTATCTTTTTCTCATATCGTTCCTCATATCTTTCTCATGTTTTTCTCTCCTTTGATCTCTCTATACTATTCTGCTGCCTCTCTGTCCCTCTTTCGAAAATGAATTCTGCACTAACCATCTCCTCTCCTTCATTTTATTTCCCTCATCTCTCTCTCCTTGTCTCTCTCTCTCTCTCCTCCCACAAGTATTCTCTCATGTCACACATGTTCTCTAACAATTAGCCGGGGTTGTGTGATGTTGACCTCCTATTGGGTGGCCGTCTGATTGACAGCTCACATTGTATATAGACTTGTTTATACTGTATTATTGACTGTATGTTTGTTTTACTCCATGTGTAACTCTGTGTCGTTGTATCTGTCGAACTGCTTTGCTTTATCTTGGCCAGGTCGCAATTGTAAATGAGAACTTGTTCTCAACTTGCCTACCTGGTTAAATAAATGTGAAATAAAAAATAAATAAAAATAAAGACACAGGCTGGATTCATAGGCAGCATAAAACACACACAGCCATATTTGTTGCTTTGCTTTGTCATTGTCGTTAGTCACTTAAAAACACTGCTGTTATTCTGTTGTTAATCCTCTGTCAATGACTCACTCTGGGAAAACATCCAATATGACAGATTTCCAATTTCATGGTCCACATACACAAATGAATGCACGCATGCACACAAACACACACACATACGTGCACCTACCCACACACACACAGTCTCTTATAACTAACCTTGTGGGGACACACAATTCAGTCCCATTCAAAAACCTAACCCCAAAACCTAACCTTAACCCTAACCTTACACTACAGTAGCTCCTAACCCTAAAACTAATCCTAGCTCCTAACCCTAATTCCTTGTGTATCAAGGAATTTTTGTTTGTTTACTATTCTTGTGGGGACCTTTAACACACACACAAGTGCCACTAGTTGATTCTGAGTAGCTCCTCATGTGTTGCAGCTACAATAACAAAAGGTTGGGTCAGAAACATTGGTTTTATTTATCTGTGGGCCACAAGAAGCTAATAATGGGTTGGGGGTGGGGTGTGGCTGAAGTCAGACAACAGTTTTGGAACCACACTGTTTGTGAGGCCTGAGGGGGTCACCACAAAAACAAACCCAGCAGCGTTTTTGTTGCTCATTAGGGATATGGTTAATAGTTCAATTGTTCTTGTGTTGTCATCCTCCCAGTGATGGCCTGTTCCCTCACATGTTATTGATCAGGAAGAAGCTTCGCTGGCAACATGCTCATGGATGAGAAATTCTGGGACCTATCAAGTCCATTTTCATGGGAGTAGATCAAAGCGTATTGTGTTGCATAATAAATGCGTTATCTATTGTATGATAGTACTGGGCGATTAATCGAAATGTAGTTTTTCGACATAGTAGGGAGTTGTAGTTTCCAACAGGCCAATGTTCTGCATAGCAGAAAATGTGAAAATGAATTACAATGACCATAATCCATTGAGCGGCTACTTGTACGGTCTGATTCTTTTACGACTGCTATGCAACAGACAGAAGAAAGCACAATCAAGAGGTGATCGATAGAGAGCAGTTGATTCGTGAGGTATTGGTATTCAAAAGTATACATTATTTACTCTGAAGAACTACTAAAATATTGATTTTGTCAAACCAGAATTGGCAGCAGCTTTATAGAGATACGATGATGACTTGCAATGAAATAGTAAAGTTATCAAATGAAACAAATGTAATATATACAACAACTGAAATATTTCATTGAAATAAAGTCATGTGAATAACTGACAGTGAATAAGTGATAAGCAGTCATTGTCAGTTACGACCATCATGGGAGTTGTATTCATTGTTTTGATCTGTGTTGTTACAGCACTCCACCCACATAATGCAAAAAAACACTAATCACTCAGTACTCTTGTCGCCAAACACAGTCTCCAACACAGTATCCTAGAGAGAGTCTATTCTATAGAATGCAGTCTATGAAGTGTATCTGTGTGTAACGGCTCTCGTCGGTGGTAGAAAGAGTAGACCAAGGCGCAGCGGGGAAAGTGTCCATGATTTTAATTTAAAAAAACACTCAAACAAAATAACAAAATCGAAAATGAAAATGCACATTTCTGTCAGGCAACAGTAACTAAACAGAAAACAAGATCCCACAACCTAATGGTGGAAAAAAAGGCTGCCTAAGTATGATCCCCAGTGGAACCACACTCGGCCAAAAACAAAGAAACAGAAAACAGAAGAATTTCCCACCCGAGTCACACCCTGACCTAACCAAACATAGAGAATAATAAGGATCTCTAAGGTCAGGGCGTGACACTGTGCCCCATAACACCGATACCTCAGCACCTCAGATATGAAAGCCCTATCTGACTGAAGGGATTCGGTATGTTGACCAGACTTGAATTGGAGACAATGGGATTGGGAGAAATTAAGTTCGAAACACCAATCGTACAGTAGAGTGTTTCTTGTAAAAGATGCACAGAGAGGCTTGGATACGTAAATGTTATGGCTGTGTCAGAGTTCAAACATGACAATTGCTAGGTTGCTGGCAGGCCAGTGTGAATATTGGAATACACTGATAGAACAACTAAAAAACAGACTGAACAATTAAACTGTGTAATGCTGATAGGGGGTTCCATGAGGGCCATTAAACAAGAAAGGTGTGTGTGTGTGTGTGTGTGTGTGTGTGTGTGTGTGTGTGTGTGTGTGTGTGTGTGTGTGTGTGTGTGTGTGTGTGTGTGTGTGTGTGTGTGTGTGTGTGTGTGTGTGTGTGTGTGTGTGTGTGTGTGTGTGTGTGTGTGTGTGTGTGTACAGAGTGGGCATCTTGTCCTGTTGTGCTCGTGCCCTTGCTGTTACCATACCTCAGCGTGGATCCTGGTTGCTGGCTGGGACCATAAGCATTGTTCTCCTCACAGACACAAAGAGCCAAGATCAGATTTTCATGCTGCCCACACCCTTGCCCTCCTAGGGGAAACTAACAGACTGGCCAAAATTAACTATATCCTCTGTCTTGTAAGTAGACTTTTTCATTTAATTTTTCACACAAAGACCCAATGATGCCCCTGAAGCGTTGTATAGCAACATATCTCAACGATGAGCTCATATGTTTTCCAGAACAGGAGTGGTTGTGGAACTCATCCCAACCACTTTCTGACATGGCAGGTGACAGGTGTGTCTGAACTCCAGTTGTCAGGAACGCCAGAGGGCTTGGGATTCAGCTAAATTTGCTCTGTAGATCTGAAATGTTTTTCCAACTGCTTCTCACTTTTTATCGTCTCGTCTGACAAGGCCAAGCGTGAGAGGATTATAGGCCATGCCAACATGTCCAAATATCTCCGTCACCACTGCTAGCATCAGGTGTCAGGCCATGTTACTCTCAGTGTCCTCCCCCTGCATACCCCTGTCCCCCTGCATTAAGCTCCAAATCTAACCCCAGGCTTCTCGGGCCTAGGTCAGCCCACACCTGGATGAACCTGTCAAAAGAGGTACAGGGACCAGAGGAGACCAGTAATAATGTTGTTGAAGGCTGTTAGTGACCTTTTTTCTTTGCTTCCAGACTTCCTTATTCCTTAGTTTCCTTCAGCCTCATTGAAAAGAGTAGAAAGCTATAATGATTAGAGTAGAGGCCTGGAGGTGATTCAATGTTCATTTACCTTTATCAACCAATCCCTTAAATTATGGAAAAGGACAACAGGTAAGGCAGCCAATAAAACATACTGGAACGTGGCCCCTGCCTGATCAACAGAAATCCCTGATTGCTTGTAAGAGATTCAATAGAGAAATAGTTTCAGAGACACATGCAATGTGTTGTGAATGCTGGTATCAGTGAGGGCGGGGCAGTCTTGTTTTATGTTGTATTCACACTAAGCTTGTGCATACCACAGTCAGACATGGGAAAATGATTAGGACATAGCTAAGGATTTTATTGCACTTGTGGTGTGTGTACAAATATATTCTCTTTACCACTCCTGAATACACATCCACAGGCCCAAATCCTCAGACATTGTTTGACAAGCACGCAAAAACGTACCTTCAAACACACACACTGACACGCACACATGCACATACTGTATATTAAAGTGTCTCACCCTCTCTCTCTCAGTGTGTGATAATGTTTAACTGGTGGTGGAATGCAGGGTTTGTTTTTAAGACTGATCCTCAAAGCTCCAGTGTTTCTCCAGCACCTTGCAGCACCTTTACGCACAGACTTTGATCAAATCCTAACATTCTCCATTGAGATGTATAACATAATCGGACCTGAGATCAGTTGAATCTGTAGGGGAAACCTCTTCCTACCATCACCTTGCCCGGTTTCTTAAAAAGAGTTCCTGATCTGTCTGGCGCTCTGGACTGATCCTGTCCACAGATCTCCCGCTCCAAAGCTCTGATGGGCTCCAGCTGCCGGCTCTCCTGAGCCCAATGCATCCCAGATGAACCAGGGCTGCACAGGCACACAGCTGTGCTGGAGGAGAGAGGGAGATGAGAGGGAGGAGGTGGTAGAGAGAGTGAGCAGGAGTGAGAGAGAGAGGGAGGGGGAACAAAGGAGAGAAAGGGAGAATGAGAGAGGGGGATAGGATGGAGAAAGGGGTAGAGAGAGAGAGGGGACAGAAGGGGAGAAGAATATAGGGGGGGTAGAAGGGTCTGGTAGACTTTGACTGAGCTAGAGAAAAACAGGGAGGTGGTTCTGTGTTAAATTGATAGAGGTGAATGCAGATTAAATGGAGAATGAGTTCACTTTACAGCGTAGTGCTGTAAATGGTGCTGCAAAGCCAGTTGTCTGAGCAGTACTACAGCCATCTACTCAATGACCAGAGGAACAGGGACCCCAGGAAGAGTAGACCCTTTGCAGCAGCTAACGGGGATCCTAATGAATACCAAATACCAAATCCCAAACAAGACAGCAACCTGGATATTCTGCCAGATACAGTATCAGTTTGAAGTAGCAACATGCATGTTTCTTAGAAAGTGTCTCACTCAATCAGTCACATTTGATATGGTGTGTGTGTGTGTGTGTGTGTGTGTGTGTGTGTGTGTGTGTGTGTGTGTGTGTGTGTGTGTGTGTGTGTGTGTGTGTGTGTGTGTGTGTGTGTGTGTGTGTGTGTGTGTGTGTGTGTGTGTGTGTGTGTGTGTGTGTGTGTGTGTGTGTTTGCGTGCAGCATATAGAAGCACTAAGTAAATAAATATCTATCATCAGCCACTGAGTTATGTGATAAGCATCTGTAATGGATACCCAGCTAGCACATAACGTTCTGAGGACCATATATTTCCTATAGTTTGGTGAGAGCGTGGTTGTCCTATGGTTATTTTGCATTCAACCTCCCCATAACGTTCTGGGAATGGTGCAGGATAGTTGCTTGACTTTCAAACATTCTCAGCACATTCAAGGAACTTGACAAAATAACTTAATTTTCTTGGTATGTCATTACTTTAAAGGAACGTTTCCTGATTGTTCAAACATGGTTACATTTAATAATTTGGGTGGTAATGGTCTAGGAACTTTCTTCAATAGTTTAGAGAATGCTAAGAAACAACATTCTTCTGTGGGAATTTTAATGCTTCAGCATAACGTTTTTTTGGAAGGTTTCCTAAAGGTTAAATAAATAAAAGTAAATACCTCATTGTTCTATTTTTAAAAAACTAAGGTCGACGTCCCCATAAAAATCAGTCAGTTTAAGTTAAGATGTCTGGATGCATCTCAATCCACCACATCCTCCTGTCACACTTCTGCATCTGCGGTGAAAGGTGACAGAGCTAGAGCGATATTTGTCAGACCATGAGACATCCCGAAAATCGGTCTTCTCACAAAATCGTCTGTAGTGTCCGAACGGCCTACAAACTATTATGACGGAAAGATGAGGCTCACGAATGGTGTTTTCCGTTTTGCTCTACAACCCCCCACAAGCGTCTTGGGACTCTTCTGAAGTCGGTACAGCCGATCTGGCAACTGCTGTCTGTAGCGTCCAAACAGTTTGGGCTACACACTAATATGACCCCTCTGTGGAAAGGTTAGTCTCTTACGAACACATATGTTGTTTTGCTCTAGGATGCCCACAAGCCTCACATGACTAGTCTGAAGGTATCTGGGTACCCAACATTTTTATGGAAGTACAGTATATATGGACACTGTTAAGTGCCAAAAATAAAGGGTTGAAAACATATAAAACAGACTGAAAAATGTTTTTCCTGATCTTTCTAATACCTCTCAGATATAGGACACTTCAAAACCAACAGATAGAGTGCATTCGGAAAGTATTCAGACCTCTTGACTTTTTCCACATTTTGTTACGTTACAGCCTTAATCTAAAATGGATTAAATTGTTTTTTCCCCACATCAATCTACACACACTACCCCATAATGACAAAGCAAAAACAGGTTTTGAGATACAACCATCTGAAATATTACATTTACATACGTTTTCTGACCCTTTACTCAGTATTTTGTTGAAGCACCTTTGGCAGCGGTTACAGCTTGACTCTTCTTGGGGATGATGCTACAAGCTTGGCACACCTGTATATGGGGAGTTTCTCCCATTCTTCTCTGCAGATCCTCCCAAGCTCTGTCAGGTTGGATGGGGAGTGTTGCTGCACAGCTATTTTCAGGTCTCTCCAGAGATGTTCGATTGGGTTCAAGTCCGGGGTCTGGCTGGGCCACTCAAGGACATTCAGACACTTGTCCCAAAGCCACTCCTGAGTTGTCTTGGCTGTGTGCTTAGGGTCATTGTCCTGTTGGAAGGTGAACCTTTGCCCCTTTGCTTCTGAGCACTCTGGTTCCAAACATCTTCCATTTATGAATGATGGAGGCCAATGTGTTCTTGGGGACCTTCAATGCTGCAGACATTTTTTGATACCCTTCCCCAGATCTGTGCCTCAACAAAATCCTGTCTTGGAGCTCTACGCACAATTCCTTCAAACTCATGGCTTGGTTTTTGCTCTGACATTCACTGTCAAATCATGTCATGTCAAATCAATTGAATTTACAACAGGTGGACTCCAATCAAGATGTAGAAACATCTCAAGGGTGATCAATGGAAACAGGATGCACCTGAGCTCAAGTCTCATAGCAAAGGGTCTGAATTCTTATGTAAATTAGCCTGTTTTTACTTTGTCATTATGGGGTATTGTGTGTAGATTGATGAGGGAAAAAATAATTTAATCAATTTTAGAATAAGGCTGTAACGTAGCAAAATGTGGAAAAGTCAAAGGGTCTGAATACTTTCCAATTGCACTGTGCATTCAGTTCTCAGCATCAATGAAACTCTCTATCCTCTATCTTGTTAAAGTGTGTTCAGGTGTGTTGACCACACCCACTAATTGGCCTTACCTGAATTTAATGAGTGGTTGTTTCCTTTGAAATGGGGTCTGTTTCAGTAAGCTAACACTACCAGATCCTCGTGGAGCAGTGAACTAAATCCATGAATCAAGGACAGAAGAAGATAGGTTCAAATCTCACTGATACTGTGTCACAATAAACAAAGAAATGTGGTTGTATGATTAATGCCTAAGCAAAATAATTTCTGTGGTGGAGTTCAAAACAGTTAAACTGAGCTAACAGTGTTCTTGAAACATTCAGTGAATGTTTTAAGGAAGTTATTAAAAAACATTAATGAACCTCCCAGGAAAACATTCAGGAAACCACAGAAACAATTTCTCATAACCTTCCTGCAACCTAAAAAATATATGTTCCTCCGTTCTGAGAATGTTTAAAAACGTTCAATTTACCTGTCAGGAAACGTATGGCTTTGGTCCCAGAATTAATGTTAAACCAAAAACCTACGTTCCCACAACTTCCAAATAACCCAATGTGCTAGCTGGGTATTGCCTAATGTAATTCACTTAGCAAAGCTGCTACACAGACGTGGGAGAGTTGTTTTAGACATTCGATTTCCTTACACAACACACAATCCTAAAAAATACAAACACACACACACTCCGTCCTTTGGAAGTCTGTATTTCCAATCTGCCACTCCCATCTCTCCCCTGTGCACTGTTACTCTCACTCACTCACTCACACACACACACACACACACACACACACACACACACACACACACACACACACACACACACACACACACACACACACACACACACACACACACACACACACACACACACACACACACATACGTTGCCTGGCATATAGGAAAGCGATTTTAGCGGTTTGTACCATGCGCGTTTAATGAGCTTTTATTGCTATCGTCTCTACAGCGAACAGAGGGCCAGCGAGCCAAGAGCTCCTCGCTGCCAGAGTTCTGACACACCGGCGTTGCCTTGCTATCCAGCCCAGTTTCTCCTCTGTGTCATGTAAAACTTCTTACCCACACGTGCTGTTCAACGTGCCTCAGCAAGTATTATTCTCTCTCTCCAAAACTGTAGAATCTGTCTCCGATACTGTAGACTCTGTCTCCAAAACTGTAGACTCGGTCTCCAAAACTGTAGACTCTGTCTCCAATAATGAAGTCTCTGTCTCCAATACTGTGGCCTTTAAGTCTGCAGCTGTCTTCAATTGTCCTTGTTAATCTCCATTTATAGTCAGTGAAAATGAAAGTTAAATAACATGCATTAAGCCTAAAGTCACTAGCTCTGGAAGCTAAAATGAACCCTCAAGTCTCGGGCAAGCCTACTGAGTTGAAGCCTGTACCTCTGCTACATAAACAGACTTCACAGTCACCAAAAACTGTCTTCATCAGGCATGATCTCAGATAGATACACTGATTGCACAATGAGTAAGATTACAGCTATTTTTTGTGTCTAAAACAGTCCTATAAATTTGACTGTTCCCCATTTAATCCGTAAAAGTCTATTGACGCACACCTGCGTTAATTTAAGTTACATTATAAAAATATCCCCATCTGAAATACTTCAGTTTAAGAAATAGAAATATAGAAATATCTATGATTTTTTGCATGGGCTGTCATGGGATCTGTCTGAAGGTAACCCATACAAATGGATGTAAGTATAGAGGTAGTTTTGTGGCAACAAAAATAAGGGGTAAAATATGTGTCCCAAAAAATATTTCCTGAGTTTTCTTTATCTCCTAGATATGAGACACTTCAAAAATCGTATTCCTTATGAAATATTTTTTGACTATCTGAATGTGTTATCCAAAGTGTTTCAATATATATAATACCAGTCAAACGTTTGGACACACCTACTCATTCAAGGGTTTTTCTTCATTTTTACTATTTTCTACATTGTAGAAAAATAGTGAAGATATCAAAACTATGAAATAACACATATGGAATCATGTACTATCCAAAAAAGTGTTAAACAAATCAAAATATATTTATATTTGAGATTCTTAAAAGTAGCCACCCTTTGCCTTGATGACAGCTTTGCTCACTCTTGGCAGTTTCTCAACCAGCTTCACCTGGAATGCTTTTCCAACAGTCTTAAAAGAGTCCCCCCCCCCCTCATTATCTCTGTATCTGTGCCATTTGACATCCACGTAATTATGCAATTATTTTCATGTCTTCTTTGGTCATTACCAGTCCAGGATTCATAACCAGTCCAGGCTCATTACCATATTTCCCTTATTGACTAATATGTTCAGGCATTGAAACAATGTTGTCACTCAAATAGTACACTCATTTAATCTCTTTAGGATGGATGGAAATTAAACTCATTTATTATGTCATTCTTTTTTGGGACTTAATTTACTTACAATCATCTAGCTAGTGAGGGAGATAAGTGTTTCCAGTTTCAGAGATTTTTCTCAATGTAGTTTGTTCCAGTCATTGGATAACAGCAGAGAACTGGAATGAGGAAAGGCAAAAACAAATAAAGGCCAAAGGAATAATTGGTTTTGTGGGTGACCAGAGAGATATACCTGCTGGAGTGCGTGCTACAGGTGGGTGGTGCTATGGTGACCAGAGAGCTGAGATAAGAGGGGACTTTACCTAGCAGGGTCTTGTAGATGACCTGGAGCCAGTGGGTTTGGCGACGAGTATGAAGCGAGGGCCAGCCAACGAGAGCGTACAGGTCGCAGTGATGGGTAGTATATGGGGCTTTGGTGACAAAACGGATGGCACTGTGATAGATGGCATCCAATTTATTGAGTAGGGTATTGGAGGCTATTTTGTAAATGACATCGCCGAAGTTGAGGATCGGTAGGATGGTCAGTTTTACAAGGGTATGTTTGGCAGCATGAGTGAAGGATGCTTTGTTGCGAAATAGGAAGCCAATTCTAGATTTAACATTGGATTGGAGATGTTTGATATGAGTCTGGAAGGAGAGTTTACAGTCTAACCAGACACTTAGGTATTTGTAGTTGTCCACATATTCTAAGTCAGAACCGTCCAGAGTAGTGATGTTGTACGGGCGGGCAGGTGCAGACAGCGATCGGTTGAAGAGCATGCATTTAGTTTTACTTGTATTTAAGAACAATTGGAGGCCACTGAAGGAGAGTTGTATGACATTGAAGCTCGTCTGGAGGGTTGTTAACACAGTGTCCAAAGAAGGGCCAGAAGTATACAGAATGGTGTTGTCTGCGTAGAGGTGGATCAGAGACGCACCAGCAGCAAGAGCGACATCATTGATGTATACAGAGAAGAGAGTCAGTCAAAGAATTGAACCCTGTGGCACCCCCATAGAGACTGCCAGAGGCGCGGACAACAAGCTCTCCGATTTGACACACTGAACTCTATCAGAGAAGTAGTTGGTGCACCAGACGAAGGCAATCATTTGAGAAACCAAGGCTATCGAGTCTGCCGATGAGGATGTGGTGATTGACAGAGTTGAAAGCCTTGGCCAGGTCTATGAATACGGCTGCACAGTATTGTTTCTTATCGATGGCGGTTAAGATATCGTTTAGGACCTTGAGCGTGGCTGAGGTGCACCCATGACCAGCTCTGAAACAAGATTGCATAGCGGAGAAGGTATGGTGGGATTCGAAATGATCGGCAATCTGTTTGTTAACTTGGCTTTCGAAGACCTTAGAAAAGCAGGGTAGGATAGATATAGGTCTATAGCAGTTTGGGTCAAGAGTGAGGGGGATGACCACAGCTGCTTTCCAATCTTTGGGAATCTCAGAAAGAGAGGTTGAACAGGCTAGTAATAGGGGTTGCAAAAATTTCGGCAGATAATTTTAGAAAGAAAGGGTCCAAATTGTCTAGTCCGGCTGATTTGTAGGGTTCCAGATTTTGCAGCTCTTTCAGAACATCAGCTGACTGTATTTGGGAGAAGGAGAGATGGGGAAGGCTTGGGCGAATTGCTGTGGGGGGTGCAGTGCTATTGAGTGGGGTAGGTGTAGCCAGGTGGAAAGCTTTGCCAGCCGTAGAAAAATTAATATTGAAATGGTCAAATATAGTGGATTTATCGGTGGTGACAGTGTTTCCTCAGTGCAGTGGGCAGCTGGGAGAAGGTATTGCTATTCCCTATGGACTTTACAGTGTCCCAGAACCTTTTTGAATTTGTGTTGCAGGAAGCAAATTTCTGCTTGAAAAAGCTAGCCTTTGCTTTTCTAACTGCCTGTGTATATTGGTTTCTAGCTTCCCGAAAAGTTGCATATCACGGGGGCTGTTCCATGCTAATGCAGAACGCCATAGGATGTTTTTGTGTTGGTTAAGGGCAGTCAGGTCTGGAGAGAACCAAGGGCTATATCTGTTCCTGGTTCTAGATTTCTTGAATGGGGCATGCTTATTTAAAATGGTGAGGAAGGCATTTAAAAAACAAAACTAGGCATCCTCTACTGACGGGATGAGATCAATATCCTACAGTCAGGTCAGGTCAATTAAAAAGGCCTGCTCGCTGAAGTGTTTCAGGGAGCGTTTGACAGTGATGAGTGGGGGTTGTTTGACCGATGACCCATTACGGATGCAGGCAATGAGACAGTGATCGCTGAGATCTTGGTTGAAAACAGCAGAGGTGTATTTAGAGGGCAAGTTGGTTAGGATGATATCTATGTGGGTGCCCATGTTTACGGCTTTGGGGTGGTACCTGGTAGATTCATTGATAATTTGTGTGAGATTGAGGGCATCAAACTTAGATTGTAGGATGGCTGGGGTGTTAAGCACGTTCCAGTTTAGGTCACCTAGCAGAATGAACTCTGAAGATAGATGGGGGGCAATCAGTTCACAAATGGTGTCCAGAGCACAGCTGGGGGCAGAGGGTAGTCTATAGCAGGCGGCAACGGTGACTTGTTTTTAGAGAGGTAGATTTTTAAAAGTAGAAATTCAAATTGTTTGGGTACAGACCTGGATAGTAGGACAGAACTCTGCAGGCTATCTTTGCAGTAGATTGCAACACTGCCCCCTTTGGCCCATCTATCTTGTCTGAAAATGTTGTAGTTTGGGATGGAGATTTCAGAATTTTTGGTGGTCTTCCTAAGCCAGGATTCAGACATGGCAAGAACATCCGGGTTGTCAGAGTGTGCTAAAGCAGTGACTTAAACACACTTAGGGAGGAGGCTTCTAATGTTAACATGCATGAAACCAATGCTATTACGGTTACAGAAGTCATCAAAAGAGAGCACCTGGGGAATAGGAGTGGAGCTAGGTACTGCAGGACCTCTACATCACCAGAGGAACAGAGGAGGAGTACGATAAGGGTACGGCTAAAAGCTATGAGAATTGGTCGTCTATAACGTCTGGAACATAGAGTAAAAGGAGGTTTCTGGGGGTGATAAAATATCTTCAAGGTATAATGTACAGACAAAGGTATGGTAGGATGTGAATACAGTGGAGGTAAACCTAGATATTGAGTGATGATGAGAGAGATATTGTCTCTAGAAACCAGGTGATGTCAACGCATGTGTTGGTGGTGGAACTGAAAGGTTAGATAAGGTATAATGAGCAGGGCTAGAGGCTCTACAGTGAAATAAGCCAATAAACACTAACCAGAATAGCAATGGACAAGGCATATTGACATTAAGGAGAGGCATGCTTAGTCGAGTGATCATAAGGGTCCAGTGAGTAGTGACGTTGGTTGGGGTAACAACGTTTCAGACAGCTAGCCGGGCCATCGGTAGCAAGCTAGCATAGGATGGAGGTTTGTTTTTAGCCACCTCATGTGTTTCCATCGGTAGATTAGTGGGGTTCCGTGTGGTAGAGGGGATCAATCCAATTGGCAAAATAGATATAGTTATAGTGACCCAAGAAAAATTGTCCAATAGACCTATTCTGATAGCAGCCGATAAGACAGCAAACGATTAGCGGGCCGGAGATGGGCGTTCAGGTAACGTCGGTAGTCCAGTTGTGAAGGCTCGGTGGGGCTCCGCATCGGCAGTTAAACGGTTCCGGATAGGTGATTGTAGCCCAGGAGTGGTTGTTGGAACTCTTCAGCTGGCTAGCTCCGGAATAATTGGTGTTTGCTTCGGAATCGACGTAAGACAATAGTGACACGGATAGCAGCTAGCTAGCTGCGAGATCCAGGTGTAAATGTCCAGAGCTTTCGGTTGAAATCCGGGGATATGGAGAGAAAAATAGATCCGGTATGATCTGGTCTGGTTAGCTGAATACTAATGTTGCCAGTAAACTGGCAAAGCTTCTGGTTAGCTTCTGGCTAGCTTCTGGTTAGCTTCTGGTTAGCTTCTGGCTAGCTTCTGGCTAGCTTCTATTGTGGATTTCAGATTTGAGGTAAATAATACTTTAAAAAATAAATAATTGGTGATGTGGGTTGCAGGAGAGTGTTTTGAAGTAGATTTTTTGGAAACTAAAATACATGAAAGATATGTGAAGAAAGATGTAAATATATATATACACGGGACACGACAAGACGAGGACAAAGTAAGTCTGACTGCTATGCGATCTTGGAAGAAAAAAAAGACATGCAGAGAAAGGAATCCAAAAAGCTACCCCTAAACTTTGTTAAAACAAGTCAAAATACATTTCTATTTAATCCTCAGGTACCCTAAAATGTAATTAAACTATAATATTTCATAAAGAAACAAGTATGTTCAATAGGAAAACGATATTAGCAGGTGCGCATCCTCTTTGTCACACACGCACAGACTGATTTCCAACTCTGAGTACCAGTACTAAAACTCATAAATCTTCCTCGTTTGGGGAGACACAAGCCTGAAACCTAGAACAAAGACTGTTGACAGTCATAGGAATTGCAATCTGGGAGCTGGATTTGGATATGACCCTATACTTTCTAATGTAAGAGCATGGGCTCTGGTTTTTCTTTGGTTTTTCTCCTATCATATATATTGTGTTATCCTCTTGGGGCTAGGGGGCAGCATTTTCACTTTTGGATAAATAGCGTGCCCAATTTCAACTTCCTGCTACCCATGCCAAGAATATAAGATATGCATATTATTAGTAGATTTGGATAGAAAACACTGAAGTTTCTAAAACCGTTTGAATCATGTCTGTGAGTATAACAGAACTTATGTAGCAGACAATTATATTATTATTATATATTACAAAACCCTGAGGACAAACCGGTCAGAATTTTTATTTTTGAGGTCTCTGTCTGTTCAGTGATTTCTCGTTGGCAAACGATATTTCTTAGAAACTAGTTTTCAGTTCCTACCGCTTCCACTGGATGTCACCAGTCTTTGGAATTTGGTTGAGGTTATTCCTTTGTGCAATGAAGAAATAGGCCAACTAGGAACTGGGTAACACTGTTGAGAGTTGCGCAAGACATGAAAAGTAGCGCTGGTTTGTTGTCTTCCTGTATTGAACAACAGATAGACCCGTCTACAATTTGATCGATTATTAACGTTTAAAAATACCTAAAGTTGTATTACAAAAGTAGTTTGAAATATTTTGGCAAAGTTTATAGGCAAGTTTTGAAATATTTTGTAGTGACGTTGCGTTTTTTGGAAGCTGTTTTTTTCTGGATCAAACGCGCTTTATAAATTGACATTTGGATATATATGGACGGAATTAATCGAACAAAAGGACCAATTGTGATGTTTATGGGACATATTGGAGTGCCAACAAAAGAACCTCGTCAAAGGTAATGCATGTTTTACATTTTATTTCTGCGTTTTGTGTAGCGCCTGCAGGGTTGAAATATGCTACCCTCTTTGTTTACTGGTTGTGCTATCATCAGATAATAGCTTCTTATGCTTTCGCCGAAAAGCCTTTTTAAAATCTGACATGTTGGCTGGATTCACAACGAGTGTAGCTCAAATTGATTATCTTATGTGTGATTTAATGAAAGTTAGATTTTTATATAATTTTTGGGAATTTGCCGCGCTGCATTTTCCCTGTTTTTTGCCCAAGTGAGACGCGACTATCCCGCCTATCCGTAAGAAGTTATAGTCTCAGACATTATTTTAACATTTCTACAAATTTCAAAGTGTTTTCTATCCAATGGTACCAATTATATGCATATCCTGGCTTCTGGGCCTGAGTAACAGGCAGTTTACATTGGGCACGTCAGTCAGATAGGAAGTGGAGAAAAATAGACCCTAGCCTGAAGTTAACAACGCGATTAAACTTTGTTTCCCCTTGCTGAAACAAGCAAGTTTGTTGTATCAAACAATTAATAGAATGGGCTTGGAACCTCTAACCCTGGCAATTTGACTGGTCATCTCATGGGTACACTCAGAATAGCTGCCTGGTATTGTGTTTCCATGGTAATGTAGAATGTTCAATGCAAATTATATTAACTGATGCAATGGAATGTATTTTTTGAAATATCAGTTGAGTTGAATCAACAAATCACAGAACGTATTGATGGGTACACTTCCTGCTTTTACTTTGTGCTTTCACTTCCTTCTTTGCTCCTGTGGGTACACTCTCAATGGCCGCCAGTCCAACCGTTATGCCATCATTGACTTGGGGACCAATCTATTTCTATAGCAGCACATGCAGTCAGAAGCTGAGGAAAGGAGAAAATGTGGGTATTTTTTTTGCTATTCGAACGGTTATTATGGAGACCGCGGTCATTTGGCTGGACAATTACCGTCATCCAAAATTCCATGACCGTCACACTTCTGATATCAATCAGTTAGGTCTAATTCAACATGTCCTCTGTCCTTAAATCACTGTCTCTCACTCCTAATACTAGAAACACGACAGGCTACCTATTAAGGATGAATGGTAAATTCAGGTGACCCAATAGGAAAGCAGACTGTGTTCCAATAGAGAAGGTATATACAACATATACATCATGTTATCCTCACGTACACTATGTATTGAAAAGCATTCAATTTATTTTGCAAACTTATCCCAGAAAAACATGGGGAAATATGTACTGTGAATGACAAGGGGGGAAAAGAATGCAGGATAATGTTTTGTGACGTAAAAACCCCTGGGATCAGAAGTAGCTCTTAGCAGCTCTACTGTGTGTGTGTGTGTGTGTGTGTGTGTGTGTGTGTGTGTGTGTGTGTGTGTGTGTGTGTGTGTGTGTGTGTGTGTGTGTGTGTGTGTGTGTGTGTGTGTGTGTGTGTGTGTGTGGCTCCCTGTCTGAAAGAGCTCTTTGTTTCAGTCCAAGGTTTCTGGGTTCAACTAATCAGATGGATTAAGGGCAGCTTTGAAAGTCCAGCGATCTGAAATGGCCATCCGAACAAAAACAAACATACTTCCACCAACCCGGCCACCTGCCTGCGCACACCAAGGTGTGTGTGTCTGTGTGAGTGTGTGTGCGTGTGTGTGCATACATTTGTGAGTGTATGCATCCCTGCATGCCTGTGTGTGCATACAAGTCTGCTTGTGACTGATATTTGTTTTGAATTTAAATAAAACAAGGAAAAGTTATGTTTGTTTGATATATTATTAGACCTTGTACAGACTCAAAGTAGCTTTAGAGAATATGAGCCAACAGAACACTAATCCTTGAAATGACCAGTGAGTGTTTAAACAAAGGCAGTTTGAAAGCAGACTGATAATAGCTGGAGAAGTAAAGGGAGGATTTGCCTCCTCTGATCCCCAGTCATCCAACAATGGAATCATAATGAAGTGTCCATTGACTCTCGATGGGGAGTTTTGAGTGGTGCTCAGTCCGCCATTGTGACCCACGGAAGCAGCTTAATCTTTCAGTTGAGCCCCAGGCTTGTCTTCTCTTTGTAGGCCTCGCTCCAGCTTTGGCTGACTGGTTGCTCTCGGTCAGGCCTTTGAGACTATAATACAAGCCAGATTTAATCAGTTACTCTTTTAAGTAGCATCTGTTGTTATTGGGATGTCAAACTCAATCAGCTTGTATGTAAAATATAATGATCTACATGCAGGAAAAGCCAAATATTTACCATGTGCTTATATCTGACTTGTCAGTTAGAGGTCGACCGATTAATCGTAATGGCCGATTAATTGGGGCCGATTTCAAGTTTTCATAACAATCGGAAATCGGTATTTTTGGACACCGATTTGGCCGATTCTAGTCTATATGGGCAGAGAGTCTGCTCTCCTAGCTTCAGGGGGAAGCTGGTTCCACTGTTTGGTTACCAGGACAGAGAACAGTTTTGGCTGTTTTGAGCGGGAGCTGTCCTGCCGTCGAGGTGGTAGGGCCAAGGGAGCAGATGTTGCAGAATGTGGTACTCAGGTTGGGGTGTAGGGTTTGAGCATAGCCTGAAGGTAGGGAAGGGCCATTCCTCTTGATGCTCCATAGGCAAGTACCATGGTCTTGTAGTGGATGCAAGTGGAGTGTGTGGTGGAGCACTTGGGTAGGTTGAACAGCAGATGGGCTACAGCGTTCTGGATAAGTTGCATGGGTTTGATGGCACAAGTGAGGAGCCCAGCCAACAGAAAGTTGCAGTAGTCCAGACGGGAGATGACAACAGCCTGGATTAGGATCTGCGCCGCTTCCTGTGTGAGGTAGGACTGTACTCTAGGGATGTTGTACAGCAGGGATCATCAACTAGATTCTGCCGCAGGATGTTTTTTTCTTCAGGAGATGGTCAGGGGGCCGGAAACATAATTACAAATAAATTGTGCAACCTGCAAATTGACTGCAAGAAGCCCAGATATAATATTTGACTAAAACATAATACTTTAAAACCTTGCTTACATTTGTAGATGATCACGCATCTCATATTTTCCAAAGGAAAACTTGGGAACAGATAAAAAATTTAAAAAATCACTTGGTGCTGATTTCCTGGTGTTTTTACAGTCTTTTATGTCCAACAATGAAAATTCAAAAATAAATAAAGAGATACTGTACCAGTCAAAAGTTTGGACACACCTACTCATTCAAGGGTTTTTCAATCATTTGACTATTTTCTACATTGTAGAATAATAGTGATGACATCAAAACTATGAAATAACACATATGGAATAATTTAGTATCTAAAAAAGTTTTAAACAAATACAAATGTATCGCATGGAATAGCCTTAATTTCTCAGAACAAGAATAGACTGCCGAGTTTCTGAAGAAAGTTATTTGTTTCTGGCCATTTTGAGCCTGTAATCGAACCCACAACTGCTGATGCTCCAGATACTAAACTAGTCTTAAGAAGGCCTGTTTTATTGCTTCTTTAATCAGGGCAACAGTTTTCAGCTGTGCTAACATAATTGCAAAAGGGTTTTCTAATGATCAATTAGCCTTTTATGATAAATGATAGACTTGGATTAGTTAACACAACGTGCCATTGGAACACAGGAATGATGGTTGCTGATAATGGGCCTCTGTATGTCTATGTAGATATTCCATAAAAAAATCTGCCGTTTCCAGCTACAATAGTCATTTACAACATTAACAATGTCTATTAATGATCAATTGTATGTTATTTAAATGGACAGAAAATTTGCTTTTCTTTAAAAAACAAGGACATTTCTAAGTGACCCCAAACGTTTGAATGGTAGTGTAGCTTTCTGTGCACATAAAGTCCAACCCACCATTTTATACATGGTGCAATGGTGGGTGAGTGATTTGGAATTTTTAATAAAGTGCAAGGATGCATGATAAAACGGGTCCAGTCTGTATAAAACAGAGGAGGCTGCATGCATATACAACAAGTCACCAAAATTACAGAGAGAAAAGGCCTGAACAAGCTTCTTTCTAGCCATAAGCGGGAAGCAAGCCTTATTACGAAAATAAAAACCCAACCAAATTGTATTTGTAGGATGACACTTGTTCAATGGATAAGGCACCAGATGTGACAATGCTAACCTCTGGCTGAATGCAAGCTCTGGTGAAGGTCATAGATTTCGTTTTTTGTACATTCAAGACCAGTTTGAGACCATGAAGGGAGGCCTGCTCTTCAACAGCCTGAACCAGAGAAAGAGCACATGAATATACAGAATGACTGTATGATCTTCATATAGATGCAGCATTCCATTTCTCAGATTGTTAATAAAACTTGAAAACAACACAGTAGCTAAAATGGAACCAGGGGGCACACTATTCATCTCAAGAAAGCTTGACTTGTGATTGTCAGCATATATACATATGGCAGAGGTGAGTCACTTGGTGTATAGAGAGAAGAGGAGAGGGCCTCTAACTGAGCACTGGGGGACACCTGTAGTGAGAGTATGTGGTGTAGACACAGATCCTCTCCACATCACCTGGTAGGACCAGGCAAAGTCGAAGAGGCAGAATAGGGAGACAAAAGGGAGAAGGATTTAGCAGAAGGGAGAGATGATAGAAAAGGATAGAGTAGTGGGAGAGAGAGAGCGAAGATTGTGACGGTGCATGATCATCTGGGTAGAGGAGAGGGAGACAGAAAAGAAAGTAGTGATCTGAGACCTGGAGGGGGGTTGCAGTGAGATTAGTAGGCGAGCAGCCTCTAGTAAACATGAGGTCAAGCATATTTCCTGCCTTGTGAGTGGGAGGGGACTGGGAAAGGGTAAGGTCAAAAGAGACAAGGAGGAGAAAAGAAAGAGTGTCGGGAGGTTGAAGTTGTACAGTACGAAGAGCAGTGAGCCATCATCAGGAAATGAGTGTATCAAGATGTCAAGCTCATTGAGGAACTCTCTAAGGTCACCTGTTAGGCAATAGATTACAACAATGTTCATCTTAAGTGGACAAGCAATGACCAGATTTTCTCGGACTATGAGAGAACACATTTTCAGATGAAGAGAGAGCAGCTGGAGTAACAGTGTTCTCTGGGGTGATCCATGTCTCTGTCCGGGCCAAATAGTCTATGGCAGCATTAGGCTGAGATAAACTTGCCGTTCTTGACCGCAGATCAGCAGCTCCAAAAGTTGCAGGAGACCAGGAATTGCACATGGTTTGTGCACGCAGGGTAGAGTAAATTAGAAGGGTTGCAGCCAAGGGTTGGGGAGCATCTGTAACGCCTACAGGGAGAGGAGTGAACAGGTATAGAAAACACACACATAGTTGCCAAACCTACAAAAGAGCTAGATGAGATCATCATCAAATAACTAGGTAAGAATCTCCAGTGAGAGAGTGGAGTGGAGCCTTCCTCTCTTTCCTTACTCGAATAAGTCAGAATAACAACTCGGCAGAGCAATGTTAGTTTTGGTGACGAGACTGCCACTGACAAGAATGCCGCTGAAAACGTGAGACTGAAGTACTAACACTACTTGCTAATTGCTAAGATATCACTCCCTCTCTTATACAGCCACTGAGTCCGAAATCAACAACATTCACAAATTGCCCTGCCCCTTAATCCTGGTTGATGTGTAAACAGCCATTTAAAGTAGATGGCCCTAGCTAGCAAAAAGACAGTACTAGACAACAACAGATAAAGAAAACAATTATTCTTATTACTTATTACTGGAGATATCAGGGGTCCTCTGGCTCTGAGTGGCTTATAATGTAAACAAGCTGACAACACACACACATAAACACAAACATACACTTGCTCTTTCCTCTCCTCTCTCTGAAATATTTGTTCTGCTCCCTGGAGCTTCAGGATATTTCAATGTGTCACACTTCCTTTCTCTCTGATACTGGGCGTGTGTATTTGTGTGTGTGTGTGTCTGACTCTGATCTACAGATGTGGAGATGGGATATTTAGTAGTTATTTCCTCTACAGAGCCATGTAGTAAAAAATAACGACCTCTCACTGTCAACTGCGTTTACTTTCAGCAAATTAACATGTGTAAATATTTGCAAACATGTGACTAACAGAAATGGAATAATGTGTCCCTGAACAAAGAGGGGGGTCAAAATCAAAAGCATTAAGTACTGCAGTGCATCTCCTCCTCATGGACTGCACCAGATTTGCCAGTTCTTGCTGTGAGATGTTACCCCACTCTTCCACCAAGGCACCTGCAAGTTCACAGACATTTCTGGGGGGAATGGCCATAGCCCTCGCCCTCCGATCCAACAGGTCCCAGACGTGCTCAATGGGATTGAGATTCGGGTTCTTCGCTGGCCATGGCAGAACACTGACATTCCTGTCTTGCAGGAAATCACGTACAGAACGAGCAGTATGGCTGGTGGCATTGCCATGCTGGAGGGTCATGTCAGGATGAGCCTGCAGGAAGGGTACCACATGAGGGAGGAGGAGGTCTTCCTTGTAACTCACAGCGTTGAGATTGCCTGCAATGACAACAAGCTCAGTTCGATGATGCTGTGACACACCACCCCAGACCATGACGGACCCTCCACCTCGATCCCGCTCCAGAGTACAGGCGTCTGTGTAACTCTCATTCCTTCGACGATAAACGCGAATCCGACCATCACCCCTGGTGAGACAAAACCGCGACTCGTCAGTGAAGAGCACTTTTTGACAGTCCTGTCTGTGTCTGGTCCAGCAACGGTGGGTTCGTGCCCATAGGCGACGTTGTTGCCGGTGATGTCTGGTGAGGACCTGCCTTACAACAGGCCACCAAGCCCTCCGTTCAGCCTCTCTCAGCCTATTGTGGACAGTCTGAGCACTGATGGACGGATTGTGCGTTCCTGGTGTAACTCGGGCAGTTGTTGTTGCCATCCCGTACCTGTCCCGCAGGTGTGATGTTCGGATGTACCAATCCTGTTCCGGTGTTGTTACACTTGCTCTGCCACTGTGAGGATGATCAGCTGTCCGTCCTGTCTCCCTATAGCGCTGTCTTTGGCGTCTCACAGTACGGGCATTGCAATTTATTACCCTGGCCACATTTGCAGTCCTCATGCCTCCTTGCAACATGCCTAAGGCACGTTCACGCAGATGAGCAGGGACCCGGGGCATCTTTCTTTAGGTGTTTTTCAGAGTCATTAGAAAGGCCTCGTTAGTGTCCTAGGTTTTCATAATTGTGACCTTAATTGCCTACCGACTGTAATATTTTAGTGTCTTAACGACCCTTCCACAGGTGCATGTCCATTAATTGTTTATGGTTCATTGAACAAGCATGGGAAACGGTGTTTAAACCCTTTACAATGAAGATCTGTGAAGTTAATTGGATTTTTACAAATTTTCTTTGAAAAACAGGGTCCTGAAAAAGTGATGTTGTTTTTGTTGCTGAGTTTACATGACTGTGGGCCTAATATAATGTGGTGAATGAATTCTGAAGATAATTAGGTAATTGGATCAAGCTATTAAGGTCTGATAACGTTGTCGTGAGTCCCTCACTGGAATCATTTGACTTTGATAGCCCTGGCCGCAAGTACAACTCAAACCAGACTCAAGCCAGACACCTCATAATTGTGTATCAGTAAAACTGTTCATGCCCACTCCCCACCACCAAACCCCTACCTCTTACTCTAACTACGTGGCTTCACATGGTCTGTTGATACATTATACTTTAATATACAGTAGATGTCTAATCTGTCTTGTTGAGGTTCTTACTAAAAGCCTCATTCTATATGAGAGAGAGAGAGAGAGATGTGACAATGCTGTGGAGGGGTGAGAGATTAGAGGGGAGAGTGTAGAGGGAATCCTCTAATCTGGAGAATGTGTCTCACGGCCTACATATGGCTGTAATGATGGAGGTAGACACACACACAGACACACACTGGCGTCTCCCTGCCTGAGCATATTCCACTGGGGCTGGATGATGGCACACACACATACCCTTGGCAGAGTGGGACCCCTCAGCATCCAGGATTGAGCCAAGATTTACCCCCACTCTCTCTCTCTCTCACACACACACACACACACACACACACACACACACACACACACACACACACACACACACACACACACACACACACACACACACACACACACACACACACGCACGCACGCACACACACACACACGCGCGCGCGCGCAGTTGTGTACTGAAAAACTATTGGAGCCGCCACATGGGACATTCTGCTATAATTTAAGTAATTTGTTGTGTCACTCGGAGTGCTGACGCTGTACTTAGGTTGGAGTCAAGCTGAGAGCATCTCAACTATTCAGAAAACTGTCAATTATCAATTCTCGCACACTCACCCGTAATTTTCCCTTCTGACTCTCCCACTGTTTGCCCCATACTTCCAATGCAATCTGTTTTTTACACGTATCACGCCTTCCGTCCGTGCTCAGTATCTACTTCCTTGGTCTCTAACACATTATTCTCTACCCATAGCCTCCCTTGTGTCTCCTTCAATTCCCCCTCTATTCCCCATTTTATACCCCTCGGTTCTCTATCTGTGATGCAAAGCCGTAATAGAACCCTGTTGTCAATTATCACTGGCTCTCTCCTCATTATCAATTGTGGGAGAGGAATGTGATGTCGCAGACAGGGGCCAGCTGGTATGAGACCACCCTTACATCCCCTACCACCAACCTACCACTTCTAATGAACATGATGGGAGACAGAGAGCTGGTTTCAAGAGCAGGTGTTTATATGTAAGGGACCACAGGAGGAGAAAGGAAGTTGGATCCAGGGGCAGGCAGAAGGTCATACAAAGGGGTCCAAAAAGGCAACATTACAGGCAGGCAAAAGGCTAGTAAAGTCATCTGGGAGATCAGGCAATAGGTTGATAATAGGAAATACAAAAGGCAACATTACAGGCAGGGAAAAGGCTAGTAAAGTCATCTGGGAGATCAGGCAATAGGTTGATAATAGGAAATACAAAAGGCAACATTACAGGCAGGGAAACTCTTTGTAAACTGCAAACCATTTATCCGGAGGCTGCATTCATTGTAGCTGGGGATTTTAACAAAGCTAATCTGAAAACAAGACTCCCTAAATTTTATCAGCATATCGATTGCGCAACCAGGGGTGGCAAAATCTTGGATCATTGTTACTCTAACTTCCGCGACGCATATAAGGCCCTGCCCCGCCCCCCTTTCGGAAAAGCTGACCACGACTCCATTTTGTTGATCCCTGCCTACAGACAGAAACTTAAACAAGAGGCTCCCACGCTGAGGTCTGTCCAACGCTGGTCCGACCAAGCTGACTCCACACTCCAAGACTGCTTCCATCACGTGGACTGGGACATGTTTCGTATTGCGTCAGATAAAAATATTGACGAATACGCTGATTCGGTGTGCGAGTTCATTAGAACGTTCCGTTGAAGATGTCGTTCCCATAGCAACGATAAAAACATTCCCTAACCAGAAACCGTGGATTGATGGCAGTATTCGCGTGAAACTGAAAGCGCGAACCACTGCTTTTAATCAGGGCAAGGTGTCTGGTAACATGACCGAATACAAACAGTGCAGCTATTCCCTCCGCAAGGCTATTAAACAAGCTAAGCGTCAGTACAGAGACAAAGTAGAATCTCAATTCAACGGCTCAGACACAAGAGGCATGTGGCAGGGTCTACAGTCAATCACGGACTACAAGAAGAAACCCAGCCCAGTCACGGACCAGGATGTCTTGCTCCCAGGCAGACTAAATAACTTTTTTGCCCGCTTTGAGGACAATACAGTGCCACTGACATGGCCTGCAACGAAAACATGCGGTCTCTCCTTCACTGCAGCCGAGGTGAGTAAGACATTTAAACGTGTTAACCCTCGCAAGGCTGCAGGCCCAGACGGCATCCCCAGCCGCGCCCTCAGAGCATGCGCAGATCAGCTGGCCGGTGTGTTTACGGACATATTCAATCAATCCTTATACCAGTCTGCTGTTCCCACATGCTTCAAGAGGGCCACCATTGTTCCTGTTCCCAAGAGAGCTAAGGTAACTGAGCTAAACGACTACCGCCCCGTAGCACTCACTTCCGTCATCATGAAGTGCTTTGAGAGACTAGTCAAGGACCATATCACCTCCACCCTACCTGACACCCTAGACCCACTCCAATTTGCTTACCGCCCAAATAGGTCCACAGACGATGCAATCTCAACCACACTGCACACTGCCCTAACCCACCTGGACAAGAGGAATACCTATGTGAGAATGCTGTTCTACAGCTCGGCATTCAACACCATAGTACCCTCCAAGCTCGTCATCAAGCTCGAGACCCTGGGTCTCGACCCCACCCTGTGCAACTGGGTACTGGACTTCCTGACGGGCCGCCCCCAGGTGGTGAGGGTAGGCAACAACATCTCCTCCCCGCTGATCCTCAACACGGGGGCCCCACAAGGGTGCGTTCTGAGCCCTCTCCTGTACTCCCTGTTCACCCACGACTGCGTGGCCACGCACGCCTCCAACTCAATCATCAAGTTTGCGGACGACACAACAGTGGTAGGCTTGATTACCAACAACGACGAGACGGCCTACAGGGAGGAGGTGAGGGCCCTCGGAGTGTGGTGTCAGGAAAATAACCTCACACTCAACGTCAACAAAACTAAGGAGATGATTGTGGACTTCAGGAAACAGCAGAGGGAACACCCCCTATCCACATCGATGGAACAGTAGTGGAGAGGGTAGCAAGTTTTAAGTTCCTCGGCATACACATCACAGACAAACTGAATTGGTCCACTCACACTGACAGCGTCGTGAAGAAGGCGCAGCAGCGCCTCTTCAACCTCAGGAGGCTGAAGAAATTTGGCTTGTCACCAAAAGCACTCACAAACTTCTACAGATGCACAATCGAGAGCATCCTGGCGGGCTGTATCACCGCCTGGTACGGCAACTGCTCCGCCCTCAACCGTAAGGCTCTCCAGAGGGTAGTGAGGTCTGCACAACGCATCACCGGGGCAAACTACCTGCCCTCCAGGACACCTACACCACCCGATGTTATAGGAAGGCCATTAAGATCATCAAGGACATAAACCACTCGAGCCACTGCCTGTTCACCCCGCTATCATCCAGAAGGCGAGGTCAGTGCAGGTGCATCAAAGCTGGGACCGAGAGACTGAAAAACAGCTTCTATCTCAAGGCCATCAGACTGTTAAACAGCCACCACTAACATTGAGTGGCTGCTGCCAACACACTGTCATTGACACTGACCCAACTCCAGCCACTTTAATAATGGGAATTGATGGGAAATTATGTAAATATATCACTAGCCACTTTAAACAATGCTACCTTATATAATGTTACTTACCCTACATTATTCATCTCATATGCATACGTATATACTGTACTCTATATCATCGACTGCATCCTATGTAATACATGTATCACTAGCCACTTTAACTATGCCACTTTGTTTACTTTGTCTACATACTCATCTCATATGTATATACTGTACTCGATACCATCTACTGTATGCTGCCCTGTACCATCACTCATTCATATATCCTTATGTACATATTCTTTATCCCCTTACACTGTGTATAAGACAGTAGTTTTGGAATTGTTAGTTAGATTACTTGTTGGTTATCACTGCATTGTCGGAACTAGAAGCACAAGCATTTCGCTACACTCGCATTTACATCTGGTAACCATGTGTATGTGACAAATAAAAGTTGATTTGATTTGATTTGAAAAGGCTAGTAAAGTCATCTGGGAGATCAGGCAATAGGTTGATAATAGGAAATCCAAAAGGCTAAAGTACAGGCAGGGAATAGGCAAAAGGCATCGTTAATGAGGCAGGCAAAAACTATCATACACAGGAGGATTAAAATTACAGGTGACCACAGCGCTCCGAATAGAAGTGTGTCACAAAACAAACAATACCTCACAATGATGGCGTGCAAAGAACTGAACTAAATAGTGTTTGACAATGACATACAGGTGTGTGAACAGGTGATCAGAATTCAGGTGATTGGCATCTGGAGAGTGAGCTGCGTTCAGGGGATTTATGTGTTTGAGAGTGTGAGCTGGAAAGTGGGCTGGAAAGTGAGCTGCGTTCAGGGGATCTACGTGTTTGAGAGTGTGAGTTGGAAAGTGAGCTGGAAAGTGAGCTGCGTTCAGGGGATCTATGTGTTTGAGAGTGTGAGTTGGAAAGTGAGCTGGAAAGTGAGCTGCGTTCAGGGGATCTACGTGTTTGAGAGTGTGAGCTGGAAAGTGGGCTGGACAGTGAGCTGCGTTCAGGGGATCTACGTGTTTGAGAGTGTGAGTTGGAAGCAGACGTTACACCACTCCTGGCCATACCATGCATTAGTGGTGGTTGACGTTAATTCTCCAGCATTCAAAGGGTCTGGATAGGATAATATCTCTCACCAAATCCAAAATTCCCAGTTATTGATTCAATAACTCCTATCAGTCCTAGCAATTGTTTTGATTAATTAATCTCATCAATTATCTATCTATCAATCTAACACACAAAGTGTACCCAAACACGCTTCAGCCCAGATTGAACAAAAATGGAATCAGGTGCTCGACTGAGGGACTGGGGCAAGGAATGTTTTTTGGACATTCCAAGTCTTCTTTTCCCACCAGTAATTCAACATTCCAGGTAGTCATCTCCCATACTTCCCAGAGAAACCCAAATCTGAATGGATCTCCGTAACCCCAGTCATCACAGTGTCATCCAACATCTTTACTCTTCTTTTCCCACTCCTGTAGTGACTGGGCTAGGTCCAGTCATCTTTGATTCCAGTCTCACCACCAAATCTGACCCTGAGCTTTGAAAGACAGGTCTTCTTTGATGCTGTGTGATATCAGTATGTTTAGATTACGACTGGCCATAGGCGTGTGTATTCTTTCTGGAGCTCTCAATGATTGATGTGATCAGAATGTAGATTTGAGTCTGGACCAGGGTTCAAGCGTTTTAAAGACGATTCACAGCGGTCCAAATTTGAAACTTGAACTTTAATGGAGATAATTGCATAATTATCGGCTCATTTTAGAGTATTTGCATTTAAAAGAACACAGAACTCATAATGTAGTCCCTTGTCCTCAACGTAGCCTTCACTGCTATTCCCACTGTGCACATTGATGCCCAGGAGCTAGCAAACGCTAGCTAACAACAAAAACTGTTATGAATGTGGAAAATGTGGTGCACACAGATTAGCATCACTGTAGTGCTATTCACTCAACTGAACGACTGAGAAGTGTAAAGAATACGACATAGCTGTCTTTGTTTCCAAGATAATTGTGTAGTTTAGTGTGTGTAGCCTTCCGGAGTGATTATCTTAATTCACTGAGGTTCGCTAGCCAGCTATTTGTTTGTCCTTAACGTAGGAGACTCTGCTAGCTAGCCAACAGCTAACAGCTAACAGCTAGCCAACGTCACCACACTGTCTACTGATTCGAATTCAATCTACCTGGTCAGGTAGTATCACATTTTCATTTCATTTATCATTACAGTACAACGGTTTGATTTGTTTGATCGTAGCTAGCTACATAGCTAGCAATCACATAGCACATTTTCTTTGTTTCAAAGATAATTGTTTGTAGTCTAGAGCGATTTGTTTCTAGGTTAGCTAGCCAGCTATTGTCGTTCTTTTAACGCAACGTAACGTAAACAACACTGCTAGCTAGCCAGCTAGCCCCGAATAGCAGCACTGTAGAAACTATTACACTCAACGGAACGACTTGATTAGTGTAGTGTCAACAACGCAGCTACTGCCAGCTAGCCTACTTTAGCAGTACTGTATCATTTTAATCATTTTAGTCAATAAGATTCTTGCTACGTAAGCTTAACTTTCTGAACATTCGAGACGTGTAGTCCACTTGTCATTCCAATCTCCTTGCATTAGCGTAGCCTTTTCTGTAGCCTGTCAACTATGTGTCTGTCTATCCCTGTTCTCTCCTCTCTGCACAGACCATACAAACGCTCCACACCGCGTGGCTGCGACCACCCTAATCTGGTGGTCCCAGCGCGTACGACCCACGTGGAGTTCCAGGTCTCCGGTAGCCTCTGGAACTGCCGATCTGCGGCCAACAAGGCAGAGTTCATCTCAGCCTATGCCTCCCTCCAGTCCCTTGACTTCTTGGCACTGACGGAAACATGGATCACCACAGATAACACTGCTACTCCTACTGCTCTCTCCTCGTCCGCCCACGTGTTCTCGCACACCCCGAGAGCTTCTGGTCAGCGGGGTGGTGGCACCGGGATCCTCATCTCTCCCAAGTGGTCTTTCTCTCTTTCTCCCCTTACCCATCTGTCTATCGCCTCCTTTGAATTCCATGCTGTCACAGTTACCAGCCCTTTCAAGCTTAACATCCTTATCATTTATCGCCCTCCAGGTTCCCTCGGAGAGTTCATCAATGAGCTTGATGCCTTGATAAGCTCCTTTCCTGAGGACGGCTCACCTCTCACAGTTCTGGGCGACTTTAACCTCCCCACGTCTACCTTTGACTCATTCCTCTCTGCCTCCTTCTTTCCACTCCTCTCCTCTTTTGACCTCACCCTCTCACCTTCCCCCTACTCACAAGGCAGGCAATACGCTTGACCTCATCTTTACTAGATGCTGTTCTTCCACTAACCTCATTGCAACTCCCCTCCAAGTCTCCGACCACTACCTTGTATCCTTTTCCCTCTCGCTCTCATCCAACACTTCCCACACTGCCCCTACTCGGATGGTATCGCGCCGTCCCAACCTTCGCTCTCTCTCCCCCGCTACTCTCTCCTCTTCCATCCTATCATCTCTTCCCTCTGCTCAAACTTTCTCCAACCTATCTCCTGATTCTGCCTCCTCAACCCTCCTCTCCTCCCTTACTGCATCCTTTGACTCTCTATGTCCCCTATCCTCCAGGCCGGCTCGGTCCTCCCCTCCTGCTCCGTGGCTCGACGACTCATTGCGAGCTCACAGAACAGGGCTCCGGGCAGCCGAGCGGAAATGGAGGAAAACTCGCCTCCCCGCGGACCTGGCATCCTTTCACTCCCTCCTCTCTACATTTTCCTCCTCTGTCTCTGCTGCTAAAGCCACTTTCTACCATTCTAAATTCCAAGCATCTGCCTCTAACCCTAGGAAGCTCTTTGCCACCTTCTCCTCCCTCCTGAATCCCCCCCCCTCCTCCCTCTCTGCAGATGACTTCGTCAACCATTTTGAAAAGAAGGTCGACGACATCCGATCCTCGTTTGCTAAGTCAAACGACACCACTGGTTCTGCTCACACTGCCCTACCCTATGCTCTGACCTCTTTCTCCCCTCTCTCTCCAGATGAAATCTCGCGTCTTGTGACGGCCGGCCGCCCAACAACCTGCCCGCTTGACCCTATCCCCTCCTCTCTTCTCCAGACCATTTCCGGAGACCTTCTTCCTTACCTCACCTCGCTCATCAACTCATCCCTGACCGCTGGCTACGTCCCTCCCGTCTTCAAGAGAGCGAGAGTTGCACCCCTTCTGAAAAAACCTACACTCGATCCCTCCGATGTCAACAACTACAGACCAGTATCCCTTCTCTCTTTTCTCTCCAAAACTCTTGAGCGTGCCGTCCTTGGCCAGCTCTACCGCTATCTCTCTCAGAATGACCTTCTTGATCCAAATCAGTCAGGTTTCAAGACTAGTCATTCAACTGAGACTGCTCTTCTCTGTATCACGGAGGCGCTCCGCACTGCTAAAGCTAACTCGCTCTCCTCTGCTCTCATCCTTCTAGACCTATCGGCTGCCTTCGATACTGTGAACCATCAGATCCTCCTCTCCACCCTCTCCGAGTTGGGCATCTCCGGCGCGGCCCACGCTTGGATTGCGTCCTACCTGACAGGTCGCTCCTACCAGGTGGCGTGGCGAGAATCTGTCTCCTCACCACGCGCTCTCACCACTGGTGTCCCCCAGGGCTCTGTTCTAGGCCCTCTCTTATTCTCGCTATACACCAAGTCACTTGGCTCTGTCATAACCTCACATGGTCTCTCCTATCATTGCTATGCAGACGACACACAATTAATCTTCTCCTTTCCCCCTTCTGATGACCAGGTGGCGAATCGCATCTCTGCATGTCTGGCAGACATATCAGTGTGGATGACGGATCACCACCTCAAGCTGAACCTCAGCAAGACGGAGCTCCTCTTCCTCCCGGGGAAGGACTGCCCGTTCCATGATCTCGCCATCACGGTTGACAACTCCATTGTGTCCTCCTCCCAGAGCGCTAAGAACCCTAGCGTGATCCTGGACAACACCCTGACGTTCTCAACTAACATCAAGGCGGGGTCCCGTTCCTGTAGGTTCATGCTCTACAACATCCGCAGAGTACGACCCTGCCTCACACAGGAAGCGGCGCAGGTCCTAATCCAGGCACTTGTCATCTCCCGTCTTGATTACTGCAACTCGCTGTTGGCTGGGCTCCCTGCCTGTGCCATTAAACCCCTACAACTCATCCAGAACGCCGCAGCCCGTCTGGTGTTCAACCTTCCCAAGTTCTCTCACGTCACCCCGCTCCTCCGCTCTCTCCACTGGCTTCCAGTTGAAGCTCGCATCCGCTACAAGACCATGGTGCTTGCCTACGGAGCTGTGAGGGGAACGGCACCTCAGTACCTCCAGGCTCTGATCAGGCCCTACACCCAAACAAGGGCACTGCGTTCATCCACCTCTGGCCTGCTCGCCTCCCTACCACTGAGGAAGTACAGTTCCCGCTCAGCCCAGTCAAAACTGTTCGCTGCTCTGGCCCCCAATGGTGGAACAAACTCCCTCACGACGCCAGGACAGCGGAGTCAATCACCACCTTCCGGAGACACCTGAAACCCCACCTCTTCAAGGAATACCTAGGATAGGGTAAGTAAGGGTAAGTAATCCTTCTCACCCCCCTTCTCCCCCAAAAAAAAAAGATTTAGATGCAAGTGGCTGTTCCACTGGATGTCATAAGGTGTATGCACCAATTTGTAAGTCGCTCTGGATAAGAGCGTCTGCTAAATGACTTAAATGTAAAAATGTAAGCAATTGATCAGCCCATTCTCAGGCCTTGGCATGTCGTGGTCCCACATGGGTAGAGGGCATGTGTGGAGTACCCTGGGGCCCTGTTTGTGTACAGCTGTGGCCTCTGTATGCAGATTGGAAGACTCTCGTCTTCATTGGGACTGCATTAGAGAGTAGGGTCTGAATGTAGAGCCCATTCACTGACAGTAAACATAGTCAGAATACCAAACCAATAAAAGCAGCTGCCATCCCTTTAACAAGAGTTTCCCTCTCTTTCTCAGTCCATTTTTTGCTGATATCCATTCCGTAACCACAAATCCTTTTCTCTTGCTCTTTTTTTTCTTATCCGTGAACTGTTTTTTCCGCTTCAATTTGTTACTGTGTGCTTTGGGGCCCATTTGCCCATGAAAACATGTCCCAACCCTCTCTGTCCCAGCCTGCCCTCTCTGGTTATGCACACACACATACGCATGCACACACTAACCCCCACCAACACACGCCCTCCCCCTGGGTGCGTTTAGGCAGAGTGTGGTTCCATCCATGCATCCAGCAGCAGCTGTTATAATGTCATTTACCAGAAAGTCACTGCCAGCCTGTACACACATATCTCCATCAATACACATAATATCTCCATCAATACACATACTATCTCCATCAATACACATAATATCTCCATCAATACACATAATATCTCCATCAATACACATAATATATCCATCAATACACATAATATATCCATCAATACACATAATATATCCATCAATACACATAATATCTCCATCAATACACATAATATCTCCATCAATACACATAATATCTCCATCAATACACATACTATATCCATCAATACACATAATATCTCCATCAATACACATAATATCTCCATCAATACACATAATATCTCCATCAATACACATAATATATCCATCAATACACATAATATCTCCATCAATACACATAATATCTCCATCAATACACATAACATCTCCATCAATACACATAATATCTCCATCAATATACATAATATCTCCATCAATACACATAATATCTCCATCAATACACATAACATCTCCATCAATACACATAATATCTCCATCAATATACATAATATCTCCATCAATACACACAAATCTCTATCAATACACATAATATCTCTATCAATACACATAATATCTCCATCAATACACAGAATATCTCCATCAATACACATAATATCTCCATCAATACACATAATATCTCCATCAATACACATAATATCTCCATCAATACACATAATATATCCATCAATACACATAATATCTCCATCAATACACATAACATCTCCATCAATACACATAATATCTCCATCAATACACATAATATCTCCATCAATACACACAAATCTCTATCAATACACATAATATCTCCATCAATACACATAATATCTCCATCAATACACATAATATCTCCATCAATACACATAATATCTCCATCAATACACATAATATCTCCATCAATACACATAATATCTCCATCAATACACATAATATCTCCATCAATACACATAATATATCCATCAATACACATAATATCTCCATCAATACACATAACATCTCCATCAATACACATAATAATATAATATCTCCATCAATACACATAATATCTCCATCAATACACATAATATCTCCATCAATACACATAATATATCCATCAATACACATAATATCTCCATCAATACACATAACATCTCCATCAATACACATAATATCTCCATCAATACACATAATATCTCCATCAATACACATAATGTCTCCAGCTGGGAAAGCCAAGCCATCCTTATGATGTAGTATGTGGCAGACATTAGCTCTGACCGTCCATGATTCACGGGTCACTGCATTATAATAATGTGCATTAGTTATGCAGTTTCTGCAGGGGATCTGAACGTTGCTGTTCATTATGGGTTGACTGATCCGCCACAATAACAAAGCCATGTTGCACAACCCAGTCTGTAGCTAATCCAGTCAGCTACGTAACACATACTCACCCAACACTCCAAAGCTTCCTCACGTTAACCTAGACGTCTCTGCAGCCTGTCACCATGTATCTGTGCTGTGAGTGTTTTTGTTCAGATGGCCCTGCTGTTTTTTTACACTCTGGTTTTCATTGGCTTCATGAGCGCAACTGTAAATTCCTGAACAGCTGGTCTGCGCTGTCACAATGGACGCCATCCAGGTTTTTTTTCCAGATTTAGGAACCTCTCTTTCCAATGTGCAGTTGAAACAATAAAGTGGTCACCCCACCACTGTTTTGGTAGAAATGGGGCTGGAGAAATGTACTGTAACCACTCTCAAATTCATAGACAGAGCAATGGATACAAGGACTAACCATCCATGATATCAAATTAGAGTTAAAACTATGGTTTGAGACTATACAGTGTTTGTTTACATTTATGCTGTTTACAAACTTTCGAGTTTGTAAACTCGAAATTACTTCTATGCTCACTTCGAGGCAAGTAACACTGAAACATGCATGAGAGCACCAGCCGTTCTGGATGACTGTGTGATCACGCTCTCTGTAGCTGATGTGAGTAAGACCTTTAAACAGGTCAACATTCACAAGGCCGCAGGACCAGACGGATTACCAGGACGTGTACTCCGAGCATGCGCTGATCAACTGGCAAGTGTTTTCACTAACATGTTCAACCTGTCCCTGACCGAGTCTGTAATACCAACATGTTTCAAGCAGACCAACATAGTCCCTGTGCCCAAGAACACTAAGATAACCTGCTTAAATGACTACGACCCACAGTACTCATGTCTGTAGCCATGAAGTGCTTTGAAAGGCTGGTTATGGCTCACATCAACACCATTATCCCAGTAGCCCTAGACCAACTCCAACACAGATGATGCAATCTCTATTGCACTCAAGACTGCCCTTTCCCACCTGGACAAAAGGAACACCTATGTGAGAATGCTATTCATTGACTACAGCTCAGCGTTCAACCCCATAGTGCCCTCAAAGCTCATCACTAAGCTAAGGACAATGGGACTAAAAACCTCCCTCTGTAACTTGATCCTAGACTTCCTGACAGGCCGCCCCCAGGTGGGAATGGTAGGGAACAACACATCCGCCATGCTGATCCTCAACACAGGGGCCCCTGTGCTCAGTGCCCTCCTGTACTCCCTGTTCACTCATGACTGCATGGCCAGGTATGACTCCAACACCATCATCAAGTTTTCCGATGACACAACAGTGGCAGGACTGACCACCGACAACAATGAGACAGCCTATAGGGAGGAGGTCAGAGACGTGGTCGTGCGGTGCCAGGACAACAATCTCTTCCTCAACGTGATCAAGACAAAGGAGATGATTGTGGACTACAGGAAAAGGAGCACCGAGCCCGGCCCCATTCTCATCAACAGGGCTGTAGTGGAACAGGTGTAGAGCTTCAAGTTCCTTGGTGTCCATATCACCAACAAACTATCATCGTCTAAACACACTAAAACAGTCGTGAAGAGAGCATGACAATGCCTATTCCCCCTTAGGAGACTGAAAAGATTTGGCATGGGTCCTCAGATCCTCAAAAGGTTCTACAGCTGCACCATCGAAAGCATCACTGCCTGGTATGGCAACTGCAAACAGAGGGTAGTGCGTACTGCCCAGTACATCACTGGGGCCTAGCTTCACTTGTTATTTTACTGCTGCCGTTTAATTATTTGTTACTTTCATTTCAATGTGTTTCTTAACACTTTTTTTTCTTAACTTCTTAAATCATTGTTGGTTAAGGGCTTATAAGTAAGCATTTCACTGTAAGGTCTACTACACCTGTTGTATTTGGCACATGTGACAAATAACATTTGATTTGATTTGAATGTAGCAACTGCGGATTGCCCTTTTAACTACCATACCAAAAGTTGCATAGACACACCTTTCACTAACTCTGTTTGCCTTGTGGAATGTGTTCCACTAATTATGAAGCAGCAGTGGGTGAGTGTAAATCTGCTGAGGGTTGTTGTGGTTCTGTTGGAGGGAAACAGGGCTTCCCTGCTCTCTCAACCAATATAATAATATAATAATAATAATATATGCCATTTAGCAGACGCTTTTATCCAAAGCGACTTACAGTCATGTGTGCATACATTCTACGTATGGGTGGTCCCGGGGATTGAACCCACTACCCTGGCGTTACAAGCGCCATGCTCTACCAACTGAGCTACAGAAGGACCACATAGTGTACTGTTTCCATGTAGTCAAATAAAGGCTCAGTCCAGTAACTATAAGTCATTATAACAAGGGGAAAGGATGATGACCAAAACAAGGACTGTAATTACTCAGTACCTCACTCGGGCCATTTCTTAACATTGCTGTGACAAACTCACAGTAATCACATTGGAGTATTGTCTCGGTTCCAATAAAAACAGCGCTGACTACTTACTTCTATTCTGGGATTCTATGGAGATGTACAGTATATGATAGTGAAATCATATTTTATGGAGCTTATCTGGAAGATGGGATGGAGCCGTGTAGTGATTGTGATGATGTCTGGTGATATGTCTAAGGAGAAGCTGTGATATAGGCTGACGTGTTCAGTTGTTATCAATGTTTTATAGAAGTGGTGGGGGACTGTACTGGGACCAGCTCTGGAGGAGAAAGTTGGGGACAGAGAAAAATAGAGGGGAATAAGGGACAGGGCTGGGGAATAGCTGATTACAGTTACGTTACCAACAAAAATATTGTCTATTTACCGATACGTTTTAAAAACTTGATGACTAGTTCTTGGATTACCTTTAAATTCAGAAAGGATGCAAAAAAACACATTATGTTTTCTCAATGACATTCAATTCAGCATTGAAAAAGTTTATGTTTTTTCCACCTGAGCAAGTCTGACCACAAGTCAGAGACCACTATGATGACACAACAAATCAGTTTGATGGAACATTTTTGTCTTCTTCGAATGCCTCAAGGGCAAAGTAATCCAAATGTAACTGAAAGCAATCAGATTTCATTACTGAGTTTAGGCAATCAAAAAGTTACATTACTGATTACAATTTTGCACAGGTAACAGCTGCAACAGATTAGATTTATAAAGTAACCTACCCAACCCTGTTGATGGGATAGTGAAGGGAGGGGTAAAGGAGGAATATAATTGGGCTGATTGAGAGAGAGAGACAGAGACAGACAGGGAGGTAGCGAGTGGAGGAGAGAGTTTAGAGAGAGAAAGCAAGAGTGTTTTGGGTGGTTAAATGAGGAAGGTTCTTAAAGGTCAAGTGCAGTGGACCTCAAGGTGTTGAAAGCATTCCACAGGGATGCTGGCCCATGTTGACTCCAATGGTTCCCACAGTTGTGGCAAGTTGGCTGGAGAACCATTCATGATATACATGGGAAACTGTTGAGTGTGAAAAACCCAGCAGCGTTGAGATCCATGACACCGGTGCACCTGGCACCTACTACCATACCCCGTACGTCACTTAAATCTGTTTTCTTCTTTCCCAATTACCCTCTAAATGGCACACATACAGTTGAAGTCGGAAGTTTACATACACTTACAGTGGGGCAAAAAAGTATTTAGTCAGCCACCAATTGTGCAAGTTCTCCCACTTAAAAAGATGAGAGAGGCCTGTAATTTTCATCATAGGTACACTTCAACTATGACAGACAAAATGAAGAAAAAAAATCCAGAAAATCACATTGTAGGATTTTTAATGAATTTATTTCCAAATTATGGTGGAAAATAAGTATTTGGTCACCTACAAACAAGCAACATTTCTGGCTCTCACAGACCTGTAACATCTTCTTTAAGAGGCTCCTCTGTCCTCCACTCGTTACATGTATTAATGGCACCTGTTTGAACTTGTTATCAGTATAAAAGACACCTGTACACAACCTCAAACAGTCACACTCCAAACTCCACTATGGCCAAGACCAAAGAGCTGTCAAAGGACACCAGAAACAAAATTGTAGACCTGCACCAGGCTGGGAAGACTGAATCTGCAATAGGTAAGCAGCTTGGTTTGAAGAAATCAACTGTGGGAGCAATTATTAGGAAATGGAAGACATAAAAGACCACTGATAATCTCCCTCGATCTGGGGCTCCACGCAATATCTCACCCCAACACCAGCCAAGACACAATTTGTAGACCTCCACAAGTCTGGTTCATCCTTGGGAACAATTTACAAACGCCTGAAGGTACACATTCATGTGTACAAACGCAAGTATAAACACCATGGGACCACGCAGCCATCATACCGCTCAGGAAGGAGACGCGTTCTGTCTCCTACAGATGAACGTGCTTTGGTGCGAAAAGTGAAAATCAATCCCAGAACAACAGCAAAGGACCTTGTGAAGATGCTAGAGGAAACAGGTACAAAAGTACCTAAAACCACAGTTAAACGAGTCCTATATCGACATAACCTGATAGGCCGCTCAGCAAGGAAGAAGCCACTACTCCAAAACCTCCATAAAAAAGCCAGACTACAGTTTGCAACTGCACTTGGGGACAAATAGATGGCTTCATGAGGAATAGAAAATTATGTGGATATATTGAAGCAACATCTCAAGACATCAGTCAGGAAGTTTAAGCTTGGTCGCAAATGGGTCTTCCAAATGGACAATGACCCCAAGCATAGTTCCAAAGTTGTGGCAAAATTGCTTAAAGACAACAAAGTCAATGATTTAGAGTGGCCATCACAAAGCCCTGACCTCAATCCTATAGAACATTTGTGGGCAGAACAGAAAAAGTGTGTGCAAACAAGGAGGCCTATAAACCTGACTCAGTTACACCAGCTCTGTCAGGATGAATGGGCCAAAAACCACCCAACTTATTGTGGGAAGCTTGTGGAAGGCTACCCGAAACATTTGACCAAAGTTAAACAATTTAAAGGCAATGCTACCAAATACTAATTGAGTGTATGTAAACTTCTGACCCACTGGGAATGTGATGAAAGCTGAAATAAAACGTTCTCTTTAATATTATTCTGACATTTCACATTCTTAAAATAAAGTGGTGATCCTAACTGACCTAAGACAGGGTATTTTTACATTTAACATTTAAGTCATTTAGCAGACGCTCTTATCCAGAGCGACTTACAAATTGGTGCATTCACCTTATGACATCCAGTGGAACAGTCACTTGTGCATCTAAATCTTAAAGGGAGAAGGATTACTTATCCTATCCTAGGTATTCCTTAAAGAGGTGGGGTTTCAGGTGTCTCCGGAAGGTGGTGAATGTCCTGGCGTCGTGATTTGTTCCACCATTGGGGGCCAGAGCAGCGAACAGTTTTGACTGGGCTGAGCGGGAACTGTACTTCCTCAGTTGTAGGGAGGCGAGCAGGCCAGAGGTGGATGAACGCAGTGCCCTTGTTTGGGTGTAGGGCCTGATCAGAGCCTGGAGGTACTGAGGTGCCGTTCCCCTCACAGCTCCGTAGGCAAGCACCATGGTCTTGTAGCGGATGCGAGCTTCAACTGGAAGCCAGTGGAGAGAGCGGAGGAGCGGGGTGACGTGAGAGAACTTGGGAAGGTTGAACACCAGACGGGCTGCGGCGTTCTGGATGAGTTGTAGGGGTTTAATGGCACAGGCAGGGAGCCCAGCCAACAGCGAGTTGCAAGTCCAGACGGGAGATGACAAGTGCCTGGATTAGGACCTGCGCCGCTTCCTGTGTGAGGCAGGGTCGTACTCTCATGTTGTAAGCATGAACCTGGAACGGGCCACCGCCTTGATGTTAGTTGAGAACTGTTGTCCAGGATCACGCCAAGGTTCTTAGCGCTCTGGGAGGAGGACATAATGGAGTTGTCAACCGTGATGGCGAGATCATGGAACGGGCAGTCCTTCCCGGGAGGAAGAGCAGCTCCGTCTTGCCGAGGTTCAGCTTGAGGTGGTGATCCATCATCCACACTGATATGTCTGCCAGACATGCAGAGATGCGATTCGCCACCTGGTCATCAGAAGGGGAAAGGAGAAGATTAATTGTGTGTCGTCTGCATAGCAATGATAGGAGAGACCATGTGAGGTTATGACAGAGCCAAGTGACTTGGTGTATAGCGAGAATAGGAGAGGGCCTAGAACAGAGCCCTGGGAGACACCAGTGGTGAGAGCGCGTGGTGAGGAGACAGATTCTCGCCACGCCACCTGGTAGGAGCGACCTGTCAGGTAGGACGCAATCCAAGCGTGGGCCACGCCGGAGATGCCCAACTCGGAGAGGGTGGAGAGGAGGATCTGATGGTTCACAGTATCGAAGGCAGCCGTGGTAGAAAGTGGCTTTAGCAGCAGAGACAGAAGAGGAAAATGTAGAGAGGAGGGAGCGAAAGGATGCCAGGTCCGCAGGGAGGCGAGTTTTCCTCCATTTCTGCTCGGCTGCCCGGAGCCCTGTTCTGTGAGCTAGGATTAAATGTCAGGAATTGTGAAAAACTGAGTTTAAATGTATTTGGCTAAGGTGTATGTAAACTTCCGACTTCAACTGTACACAATCCATGTCTCAATTGTCTCAAGGTTTAAAAAATCCTTATTTAATCTGTCTTCTCTCCTTCATCTAGATGGATTGAAGTGGATTTAACAAGTGACATCGATAAGGCATCATACCTTTCATCTGCAGTAAATTAGTTAATAGACCAATAAGACAGAGAGTTCTGAACCTTTTTGCCAATAACAGTTAGTTTTCAGGGGGTTTTGCTTGAAAAATTGCTCTTTGCTAAGAAAACATTTTTGTTTCTTTTTTACATTTTTTTTATTGAAACCAATCACATTGTTCCCCAGAAATGATTTGATATTAGGATAAAATGCTTGCATTGTCTTACAGGGTCAAACCACCAGTTTTGAAAAAAGTAAGAAATTGTCATAGTTGAGTAAAAGTATAGATATCTTAATAGAAGTTACTCAATTAAAAGTGAAAGTCACCCAGTAAAATAGTACTTGAGTAAAAGTCTAAAAGTATTTAGTATTAAATATACTTAAGTATCAAAAGTACAAGTAAAAGTATAAATCATTTTTAAAATCCTTATATTAAGCAAAGCAGACGGCACCATTTTCTTGTTTTAAAAATGTACGTATAGCCAGGGGCACACTCCAACACTCAGACATTATTTCCAAAAGATTAATTTGTGTTTAGTGAGTCCGCCGGACCAGAGGCAGTAGGTACGTTGATACGTATGTGAATTTTACCATTTCCGTGTCCTTCTAAGCATTAAAAATGTAACGAATACTTTTGGTTGTCAGGAAAAATGTATTGAGTAAAAAGTACAATATTTTCTTCAGGAATGTAGTGAAGTAAAAGTAGTCCAAAGTAAAAATAGAAAAGTAAAGTACAGATACCCCCAAAAACTACTTGAGTAGTACTTTGAAGTATTTTTACTTAAGTAATTTACACCACTGCAAACCACAGGATGCTTAAATTAGATTCTTAGACCATCTGTTTTTGCAGATGTGTGTGTGTGTGTGTAGGGGTGTGTGTGTGTGTGTTTATCTGTAAAAACAGGAGGTGCATTAATTTGTGTGCATTCTGTTCTTATTCGTGACCCAGGGGGTACAAGTATTGGTTAGAATGCACAGCAGGCCAGTTCCCATCTCTCTCACACACACACACACACACACACACACACACACACACACACACACACACACACACACACACACACACACACACACACACACACACACACACGCACACGCACACGCACACGCACACGCACACGCATATGCACACACATACACACACACATAAAGTACACACAGACCTTATTCTCACCTTTAACGATTGTTGCTATTCCTTGTACAATATGTTAGGAATATCATTTTAACCCTTAGAATGCTCTGCCACACCCTCGCTGGGTCGCCAGAATAGACAGATAGGTGTTAGAGATTGTGACTGGGGTATCTTAACATTGACAGTCTGACATCGTGGTGTTGGTTTCAGCTGTAGGAGGCAAACACAGTAATGGTTGGTTTGTAATTGACAGTAAAAAAAAGTTGACCCAAACATCTACAAAAAAAGACATGACTACAGTAAATTATTGATTGGACTACCCAGCTAGCACATTTGGCTCCTTGGAAGTTGTGGGAATGTATGTTTTTGGTTTCCCATTGGTTCTGGGAATGAAACCATACGTTTCCTGATCAGTAAAATTGAAAGTGAACGTTCATTTTTGGTTTCCAAGTAGGTTCTGAGAAGGTTTTGCTATGGTTCCCTGAAAGTTTTCCTTGAGCATTTTAGTAACATTCTGAGAATGGAAATTGTAGGTTATTCGAAAGTAACTAAATAACGTTCTGAGAACATGTTTCAATTTTAATAACACTGCTAGCTTAGGTTAGCATTTTTGAACTCCAAGCACGGATAGGACACATGGAAATATATTTTCTTCTGCAATAATCATGCAAAGATATATTTTTTATCGTGGCACGGCATCTGTGAGATTCAAACCCATGAGCTTCTGTTCTCTGTCCATGGAATTAGTTCACCGCACCATCAAGAGGGGGCTAGCAGCATGCCGTGTTTTTCTTTACTCACTCAAAGAAGTTTATTTGATTATTTTCAAACAGACCACATTTCAAAAGAAACAAGCACTCATTAAGATCAGGTCTGGCCAATTAGCGGGCATGGCCCAAAAAATTGAACACTTTTAACAAGATAGAGGATAGAGAGTTTTGTTGATGCTGAGAACGGAATGTATATGTTTTTAAATAACATTCTTAGAACAGTCTCTGAACGTTGCAGAAGCTTTCTTGTGTTTTATATGGAAAGTTTTCTTAAAGTTCTCGGAAAATTCTGAGAACATCACTTTAAACCTGCAATATGTAACTTTTTGTGATGACCCAAAATCTAACTGCCTGTAGCACAGGACCTGAAGCAAGGATATGCATATTCTTGGTACCATTTGAGAGGAAACACTTTGAGATTTGTGGAAATGTGAAAGGAATGTAGGAGAATGGAACAAAAATACATCTGACGTTATTTTGTATTTTTTTTGTACCATCATCTTTGAAATGCAAGAGTAAGACCATAATGTATTATTCCAGCCCAGGGGAAATTTAGATGTTGGCCACTAGATGGCAGCAGTGTATGTGCAAAGGTTTCGACTGATACAATGAATCATTGTGTTTCTGTTCAAACTGCCCAAATGTGCCTAATTTGTTTATTAATAACTTTTCATGTTTGAACTTGTGCACTCTCCTCAAACAATAGCATGGTATTCTTTCACTGTATTAGCTATTGTAAATTGGACAGTGCAGTTAGATTAGAAAGAATGTAAGCTTTCGGCCAATTTCATATATGTCTATGTCCTGGGAAATATTCCTGTTACTTACAACCTCATGCTAAACGCATTTGCCTACGTAAGATCAACCATCCCACGTACGGGACACCGATCCCGAAGAAGTTCTTAAGAATCCGCCACTGATCCTGAAGAAGTGAAGATGTTAAACTATGAAATGCGTTGATTGGCCAGTGAGTTATTTATTAATCAAAACCCAGCCCTTTCGCAATATCGCCAGCTATTGCACTCATAATTCCCACAGTGAAAATAGCAAAAATATTTCTGCCACACCCCCGGACCAAAAGCCCTACTGCCAGCTCTAAGATTTACCATTGCGTTAGTTTTTTTCCGATAGTGCCCACAATATTTAAAAGGGGCGGCGGTGTCAGGTGGGACCGTAGGAGCTAATAAACAGAGAACAACCTTGTGTTCTTAATGGAAGACAACTTCCTAGGTACGACCCGACCCATATTCCCCCCAAAGAAAAGAAAGCAACAAGGCACTTTGTAATGCCACCTGGCTCATGTCAAACACACACCCACACAACTTTACTACAAGGCAATTAGCTGCTCCTTTAAACAGTAGGGGGTTCACTGTATGTAGTAGTCATGTCTTCAAAGTGTGTCTGGAAGCCTGGGACATGCACCTGCACCTATGCACACCCACCCACGCATGCATGCACGCACACAAACAGTTTGTACTAATAAGCTACATACATAAAATGTTCCATATGCTCAAAACATTTATTTTGGACATGGAGTGCCATTATATTTTCAACAAATAACATTCTCTATTTTGTGTGAGCGTAGCAGGAGATCTACTGTATATTTGAATATATTCCGTATTTCTGTAATCTGCATGTTTGTGTTGGATCAGGACATATTTTCTCTGCTCAGCAAACTGTCGTTCAATACCAACAACCATAAAAGGTTCACGAATTCTTGAAAATGAGCCGTGAGAAAAGCTGCCAACGGAGGATCATACTTCAACAACCTCTTCATTATTCTCCTTTCAGTCTGTTTTAGACATTCATTCTGATACAATGGCATTAAGGTTTTTGTTTTTATAAAGCACCTGTGTTTTGTCCTGATCTTAGGCTGTTCCAGGTTCCTGCTGTTGCTGTGAGGTGTGGAAGGATACTTTTGTAATTTAACATTTTGTAAAAAGTACTGTCAATACAATTTTAAATTAAATCTTCATTATTCTTCTCCTTACCAACTTATTTCCTCATTTCCCCCTCCTCCCTCTCCTTCTCCATCCCCTCCTCCTCCCTCTCCTCCACCCTCTCCTCCTCCTCCTCCTCCTCCTCCTCCTCCTCCTCCTCCTCCTCCTCCTCCTCCTCCTCCACCTCCTTTCTGGGATGGGGCCACAGTGTGGGTAGACCTGGCTCAAAGGTGAAACTCATAGACTCAGTGGCCAAACTGGCAACCAATAAAGAGAGGAAGCTCTGAATGGACTAGACAGACACACAAACACACGCACACACACAGACACACACACACACAGGCACACACACACACACATAATGGAGGTTTTAGCTGATCTTGGGAAAGAGCAGCAAAAACCAGGATCAGAATAGGGATGAAACTTGGGTGAATGGACTGGGAGGATATCGGGATGAGATCACTGGTGCAGATCGATCAATTCCTAAGCCCCTCATCTCCTCCCTTCTGCCCTGTTTACTCCAACCCGGTTGCCAGTCCATTTTCTCACCCTCCACATCCTTTCCCTTAAAAAGGTCCCATTCTCTCCCTTTCCCTTTCTCTCCAGTGACACAAGAAGGAATGTCATTCAGAACTTTAGCCCCTGGTTCAAGGGTAAGTGTGGTATTTTGTACACACTAAATATACTCTCCCCCCACATAGCTGGAAATATATTTTGTTTCACTGCTCATGTTTGCCTCCTACAGCTGAGACTTCCACTCTTCTGTCAAACTGGGATGTTAAGAGATCCCAGCAATATGTCAGAGTGCCAGAGTAGCTACTCCTTTTGGTTTGTATCCATCCCTATTTTCAATGAGCGCCTCTTTTCTGGTTACGCTCTCCTCCCAACAAATTATTCAGTCCTTTAAAGCCATATCAACGGCCTAGGCTATGCAGTGCCTTGCGAAAGTATTCGGCCCCCTTGAACTTTGCGACCTTTTGCCACATTTCAGGCTTCAAACATAAATATATAAAACTTTATTTTTTTGTGAAGAATCAACACCAAGTGGGACACAATCATGAAGTGGAACGACATTTATTGGACATTTCAAACTTTTTTAACAAATCAAAAACTGAAAAATTGGGCGTGCAAAATTATTCAGCCCCCTTAAGTTAATACTTTGTAGCGCCACCTTTTGCTGCGATTACAGCTGTAAGTCGCTTGGGGTATGTCTGTATCAGTTTTGCACATCGAGAGACTGACATTTTTTCCCATTCCTCCTTGCAAAACAGCTCGAGCTCAGTGAGGTTGGATGGAGAGCATTTGTGAACAGCAGTTTTCAGTTCTTTCCACAGATTATCGATTGGATTCAGGTCTGGACTTTGACTTGGCCATTCTAACACCTGGATATGTTTATTTTTGAACAATTCCATTGTAGATTTTGCTTTATGTTTTGGATCATTGTCTTGTTGGAAGACAAATCTCCGTCCCAGTCTCAGGTCTTTTGCAGACTCCATCAGGTTTTCTTCCAGAATGGTCCTGTATTTGGCTCCATCCATCTTCCCATCAATTTTAACCATCTTCCCTGTCCCTGCTGAAGAAAAGCAGGCCCAAACCATGATGCTGCCACCACCATGTTTGACAGTGGGGATGGTGTGTTCAGGGTGATGAGCTGTGTTGCTTTTACGCCAAACATAACGTTTTGCATTGTTGCCAAAAAGTTCAATTTTGGTTTCATCTGACCAGAGCACATTCTTCCACATGTTTGGTGTCTCCCCGGTGGCTTGTGGCAAACTTTAAACAACACTTTTTATGGATATCTTTAAGAAAAGGCTTTCTTCTTGCCACTCTTCCATAAAGGCCAGATTTGTGCAATATACGACTGATTGTTGTCCTATGGACAGAGTCTCCCACCTCAGCTGTAGATCTCTGCAGTTCATCCAGAGTGATCATGGGCCTCTTGGCTGCATCTCTGATCAGTCTTCTCCTTGTATGAGCTGAAAGTTTAGAGGGACGGCCAGGTCTTGGTAGATTTGCAGTGGTCTGATACTCCTTCCATTTCAATATTATCACTTGCACAGTGCTCCTTGGGATGTTTAAAGCTTGGAAAATATTTTTGTATCCAAATCCGGCTTTAAACTTCTTCACAACAGTATCTCGGACCTGCCTGGTGTGTTCCTTGTTCTTCATGATGCTCTCTGCGCTTTTATCGGACCTCTGAGACTATCACAGTGCAGGTGCATTTATACGGAGACTTGATTACACACAGGTGGATTGTATTTATCATCATTAGTCATTTAGGTCAACATTGGATCATTCAGAGATCCTCACTGAACTTCTGGAGAGAGTTTGCTGCACTGAAAGTAAAGGGGCTGAATCATTTTGCACGCCCAATTTTTCAGTTTTTGATTTGTTAAAAAAGTTTGAAATATCCAATAAATGTTGTTCCATTTCATGATTGTGTCCCACTTGTTGTTGATTCTTCACAAAAAAATACAGTTTTTTTTCCATCTTTATGTTTGAAGCCTGAAATGTGGCAAAAGGTTGCAAAGTTCAAGGGGGCCGAATACTTTCGCAAGGCACTGTCTTGCTTATTGAGAACATGCCTCACACATACAATCAGTGGTGGAAAAAGTACTCAATTATCATACTTGAGTAAAAGTAAAGATAACTTCATAGAAAATGACTCAAGCAAAAGTGCAAGTCACCCAGTAAAATACTACTTAAGTAAAAGTCGAAAAGTATTTGGTTGTAAATATACCTATGTATCTGCTCTGCAAGCCAAGTAGCCTATCGATAAAAGGTTTCGAAGTGGCCTACTCGTGAGGCTTCTGCCGTAATGCTTTTGCATTATTAAAATTCACACAGTCCTAATAATGCAAAAGCATTACTGCAGAAGCCTCACGAGTAGGCCATTTCGAAACCTTTTATCGATAGGCTACTTGGCTAATGAATGGCCAGGAGAAGCATTAAAGTAGGCTAAGGGTAGCCTATTAGTGTTAGCTTTTTAATCAAATGAAATGGAAAACAAGCAAATGTTAAAGTAAAATAACTTCAATGTTTCTAAATAGAAGTCAATGGATTATATCATGTTTCGTTCCATGATGGGCATATAGCCTAGATGGAGGGTTTTTTACACACAACCAAGATAACAACAGGAACTGTTTAATAAAATAATCTACTATAGCCTTCATAGATAAAAAGTGGATGCTCCAAAACGGAATCTTTGAATAAAGCTTTGGTGATTAAGATTTACTTCAAAGGGGTCTCACGAGCCAAACCCTTTATGATAGTCTTGACTACTTGGCTAATGCACTGGGCAGAACACCTAAAAAAAGCCTTCTTTGAGTGACGGGAGGCTACTCTTGGTTTTTAATTCAATTAAACGAAATGGGTAAAAAAACTCAAACATTTTACGTTTCTAAATAAGAGGTTTATGGGCACATAATGATATCTCACTTGTTCCAAGCTCTTATAAGACAGGTCCTGGCGCTATGGTTTGAAAACAGAAGAGTGCCTGCTTTAAAAGGTCGAAATTGCAAACAAGTGTGCGTTTAACAATTGCGTTGACTTAATGGCGGAAATAGAGCTCTCTCTGTTGGAGCTACAGACTGCTGTTCAGAGGGGAGTTGTGCTGGTGAACTCCCATGTTGCGAAGCCTCCTAATTGCGTTGACTTAATGGCGGAAATAGAGCTCTCTCTGTTGGAGCTACAGACTGCTGTTCAGAGGGGAGTTGTGTTGGTGAACTCCCATGTTGCGAAGCCTCCTAATTGCGGTTTAAGAGTGAAGAAAAACAGATGCAGTAATTAAACTCCCCACTTGGTTTAGAGTGGAGTAGACAGGCGGGGTACAAACCCAGACGGTTGTCTGTGATGGCTGATCAAAAACATGACCCTTATCAAGGCTGTAATGCCAACACGCTTAACAAGCTTCCATTTTACACCAGAGTGGCTGGATATGTTTTGTATATCAAATTTTAAATTGTGCACCTTGGTTGGACTGTGAGGTAGCTAGCGGCAGCAGACTTCTCTGTGTGAGATGATTGGTCACGCAGCAATCTAGCTGGCATAGGGTGTGACACAGGGGGATGTAAATGGGTGTGACACAGGAAATGCCTATTTTAGACAGAAATACCCCGTTCAAATCAAATTAAAAATATAAAAATAAAATTCAAATCAAATGTATTTACATAGCCTTTCGTACATCAGCTGATATCTCAAAGTGCTGTACAGAAACCCAGCCTAAAACCCCAAACAGCAAGCAACGCAGGTGTAGAAGCACCTAGGAAGAAACCTAGAGAGGAACCAGGCTATGTGGAGTGGCCAGTCCTTTTCTGTCTGTGCCGGGTGGAGATTATAACAGAACATGGCCAAGATGTTGAAATGTTCATAAATGACCAGCATGGTCAAATAATAATAATCACAGGCAGAACAGTTGAAACTGGAGCAGCAGCACTGCCAGGTGGACTGGGGACAGCAAGGAGTCATCATGCCCGGTAGTCGTGAGGCATGGTCCTAGGGCTCAGGTCCTCCGAGAGAGAAAGAAAGAGAGAAAGAGAGAATTAGAAAGAGCATACTTAAATTCACACAGGACACCGGATAGGACAGGAGAAATACTCCAGATATAACAAACGGACACTAGCCCCCCGACACATAAACTACTGCAGCATAAATACTGGAGGCTGAGACAGGAGGGATCAGGAGACACTGTGGCCCCATCCGATGACACCCCCGGACAGGAAGGATATAACCCCACCCACTTTGCCAAAGCACAGCCCCCACACCACTAGAGGGATATCTTCAACCACCAACTTACCATCCTGAGACAAGGACGAGTATAGCCCACAAAGATCTCCGCCACAGCACAACCCAAGGGGGGTCGCCAACCCAGACAGAAAGATCACATCAGTGACTCAACCCACTCAAGTGACGCACCCCTCCTAGGGACGTTATGAAAGAGCCCGAGTAAGCCAGTGACTCAGCCCCTGTAATAGAGGCAGAGAATCCCAGTGGAAAGAGGGGAACCGGACAGGCAGAGACAGCAAGGGCGGTTCGTTGCTCCAGAGCCTTTCCATTCACCTTCACACTCCTGGGCCAGACTACACTCAATCATATGACCCACTGAAGAGATGAGTCTTCAGTAAAGACTTAAAGGTTGAGACCGAGTTTGCGTCTCTCACATGGGACCATTCCATAAAAATGGAGCTCTATAGGAGAAAGCCCTGCCTCCAGCTGTTTGCTTAGAAATTCTAGTGACAATTAGGTGGCCTGCGTCTTGTGACCGTAGCGTACGTGTAGGTATGTACGGCAGGACCAAATCAGAGAGATAGGTAGGAGCAAGCCCATGTAATGCTTTGTAGGTTAGCAGTAAAACCTTGAAATCAGCCCTTGCCTTGACAGGAAGCCAGTGTAGGGAGGCTAGCACTGGAGTAATATGATCAATTTTTGGGGTTCTGTGTCAGGATTCTAGCAGCCGTATTTAGCACAAACTGAAGTTTATTTAGTGCTTTATCCGGGTAGCCGGAAAGTAGAGCATTGCAGTAGTCTAACCTAGAAGTGACAAAAGCATGGATACATTTTTCTGCACCATTTTTGGACAGAAAGTTTCTGATTTTTGCAATGTTACGTAGATGGAAAAAAGCTGTCCTTGAAACAGTCTTGATATGTTCTTCAAAAGAGAGATCAGGGTCCAGAGTAACGCCAACTCAGTTGTGAGTCAGGAAACACTACACAATGACTCTATACAATGATATGTATACAGGACCAGTCAAAAGTTTGGACACACCGACTCATTCAAGGGTTTTTCTTTATTTTTACTATTTTTACATTGCAGAATAATAGAGAAGACATCAAAACTATGAAATAACTCATATGGAATCATGTAGTAACCCAAAAAGTTTTAAACAAATCAAAATATATTTTATATTTGAGATTCTTCAAAGTAGCTACCATTTGCCTTGATGACAGCTTTGCACACTCTTGGCATTCTCTCAACCAGCTTCATGATGTTGTTACCTGGAATGCATTTAAATGAAAAGGTATGCCTTGTTAAAAGTTCATTTGTGGAATTTCTTTCCTTCTTAATGCCTTTGAGGCAATCAGTTGTGTTGTGACAAGATAGGGTGGTATACAGAAGATAGTCCTATTTGGTAATAGACCAAGAACAGCTCAAATATGCAAAGAGAAACAACATTCTATCATTACTTTAAGACATGAAGGTCAGTCAATCTGGAACATTTCAAGACCTTTGGAAGTTTCTTAAACTGCAATCGCAAAAACCATCAAGCGCTATGATGAAACTGTCTCTCATGAGGACCGCCACAGGAAAGGAAGACCCAGAGTTACCTCTGCTGCAGAGGATAACTTCATTAGAGTTACCAGCCTCAGAAATTGCAGCCCAAATAAATGCTTCACAGAGTTTAAGTAACAGACACATGTCAAAAGTCACTGTTCAGAGGAGACTGCGTGAATCAGGCCTTCATCGCCGAATTGCTGCAAAGAAACCACTACTAAAGGACACCAATAAGAAGAAGAGACTTGCTTGGTCCAAGAAACACTGTCCTTTGGTCTGATTAGTCTAAATATGAGATTTTTGGTTCCGATCGCCGTGTCTTTGTGAGACACAGAGTAGGTGAACTGATGATCTCCTCATGTGTGGTTCACACCATGGAGCATGGAGAAGGTGGTGTGATTTTGTGGGGGAGCTTTGCTGATGACACTGTGATTTATTTAGAATTCAAGGCACACTTAAGCAGCATGGCTACAACAGCATTCTGCAGCGATACACCATCCCATCGGGTTTGCGCTTAGTGGGACTATCATTTGTTTTTCAACAGGACAATGACCCAACACACCTCCAGGCTGTGTAAGGGCTATTTGACCAAGGAGAGTGATGGAGTGCTGCATCAGATGACCTGGCTTCCACAATCACCCGAAGTCAACCCGAATTAAATGGTTTGGAATGAGTTGAACCGAGGAGTGAAGGAAAAGCAGCCAAGTGCTCAGCATATATTGGAACTCATTCTAGACTGTTGTTAAAGCATTCCGCATGAGGCTGGTTGAGAGAATACCAAGATTGTGCAAAGCTGTCATCAATGCAAAGTGTGGCTACTTCAAAGAATCGAAAATCGAAAAAATATTTAGATTTGTTTAACACTTTTTTGCTTACTACACGATTCCATATGTGTTATTTCATAGTTTTGTAGAAAATAGTGAAAATAAAGAAAAACCCTTGAATGTGTGTCCAAACTTTCGACTGGTACTGTACATTACCACAACGTATGGTGCTCAATTGTAGTAAGCTACATATTTATCTCATCAGTCTCTATGATATCCATGCATTGGCCTATTTTGTATGTATACCTACTAAATGTAGGATCCCAGACCATAAGAGCTAGGGCACTTTGATTGCACTCTACATTGGTGCATTCTCTGCCTTCGATGGGCACAAACAGCCAACCCAGAACACAAACTGCATATCTCTCATACAACGATTGATATACCCTGTTTGGAGAGCTCTCACATCACTGTCTGGTTGAGGTGAGGTTTAGCATAGTGTTGGCTACTGGCACCGACCAGCGCCCTTTCTCTGGTTAACTGGGTTGTTTTTATATCTAATTGCTTGCCGCAGATGTGACAAATGATGCCAGATACCACAAGGGAAATAAAACCAGCCATTCATTATACACACACGCAAACACACACATGCACGCAAGCATGCACCCACGCATCCACGTACCCACAAACACACACACACTTTTACCATATAAGATTTATGGGTTTGGTGGGGTATAGTGGGGCTTATTTATAGAATGGTGGTTACTAGTTGTGGCCCCAGTGAATGGAGAGTGGCCAGAGCCTGTGCCAACAGTCTGTGGCACGTGGGAACAATTAACTACTTTCCCTGCTAACAATAATGAGTCGTTAGGACGTCCCCGGGACGTCAAGAAATGGTCACCTAAAAGTCACCAGGACATTGTGTCACGGTCCCTGAAAGTTTTGTCTAGTTTACTGTGGTCCCAGAGGATGTTTTTAGGATGTTCTTGGGACGTTGTGGCATGGTCCCCTGGAGGTTTCTGTCGGGTTCCCGGTTTGACCAGGGGACGTCACCTGATGGTCTCAAAAAAAAACGTTGTCCCCTTACGTTGTCCCCCCACCAAACAGTGCTCATTACATTTTGACAGGAAAATGGTCCAATTCACACACTTATCAAGAAAACATTCCAGGTCATCCCTACTAGATCTGATCTGACTCACTAAACACAAATGCTTTGTTTGTAAATTATGTCTGAGTGTTGGACTGTGCCCCTGGCTATTCGTCAGTAAAATAAAATAAATACAATTGTGCTGTCTGGTTTGCTTAATATAAAGAATTTGAAATTATTTATACTTTTACTTTTACTTTTGATACTTAAGTAGATTTTTAGCAATTCCATTTACTTTTGATACTTAAGTATTTTTAAAACCAAATACTTTTAGACTTTTACTGAAGTAGTATTTTACTGGGTGACTTTTACTTGAGCCATTTTCTATTAAAGGTATCTTTACTTTGACTAAAGTATGACAATTTATTACTTTTTCCACACTGTATATATATATATATATATATATATATAAATATACTTTCACTATATATACAAACGTATGTGGACACCCCTTCAAATGAGTGGATTCAGCTATTTCAGCCATACCTGTTGCTGACAGGTGGATAAAATCGAGCACACAGCCATGCAATCTCCATAGACAAACATTGGCAGTAGAATCTCCTTACTGAAGAGCTCAGTGACATTCAACGTGGCACTGTCACAGGATGCCACCTTTCCAACAAGTCAGTTTGTGAAATGTCTGCCCAGCTAGAGCTGTCCCGGTCAAATGTAAGTGCTGTTAATGTGAAGTGGAAACGTCTAGGAGCAACATCGGCTCAGCCTCGAAGTGGTAGGCCACATAAACTCACAGAACGGGACCGCTGAGTGCTGAAGCACGTAGCGAGTAAAAACACTCACTTCTGAGTTCCAAACTGCCTCTGGAAGCAATGTCAGCACAATAAATGTTCATTGGTAGCTTCATGAAATGGGTCTCCATGGCTGAGCAGCCACACACAAGCCTAAGATCACCATGCGCAATTCCAAGCGTTGGCTGGATTGGTGTAAAGCTTGCCACCATTGGACTCTGGAGCAGTTGGAAGTCGTTCTCTGGAGTGATGAATCATGCTTCACCATTTGGCAATCCGACGGACAAATCTGGGTTTGGTGGATGCTAGGAGAACGCTACTTGTCCGAATGCATAGTGTCAACTGTAAAGTTTGGTGGATGAGAAAAAATGTTCTGGGGTTGTTTTTCATGGTTTGGGCAAGGCCCCTTTCCACTAGATGTTGAAACATCGCTGCAGGGACATGCTTCCATTCAGCCACAAGAGCATTAGTGAGGTTGGACACGGATGTTGGGTGATTAAGCCTGTCTCTTGCTGGCGTTCTAATTCATCCCAAAGGTGTTCGATAATGTTGAGGTCAGGGCTCTGTGCAGGCCAGTCAAGTTCTTCCACAGCGATCTCGACAAACCATTTCTGTATGGACCTTTGTTTGTGCATGATGACATTGTCATGCTGAAGCAGAAAATGGCCTTCCCTTTCCTGCATGTGTAGGTGTGCGTGTTTGTGGCTGGGAGGAAGATCAGTGAATCTACATCCCATAACTACTCTTTAAGGGGAGATGGGTGACAACTGAGTGAATCATAATCTACCAAATTACTGTGCCACTGAATCAGTTAATTCATGTATCTTATTAATGGAGGATTATTGGCCAAAGTGGACACACTTATTTCTCCATGTGTCCATTACAAGCTAATTTATCCTTCCAGTTAGCACATTTCCTGTATGTCTGACTTTAGGTTAACACCCTGCTCGTTCTGTATCTGAGATAAATAGACACTCTATCCTTTCCTATCTGCTCTGCTCTCTAAAGACACATGTTCTATCACTTCTATATTGGTTCCTCTTTTTCAAATAGATAGAGTGGCTGTCTGTTGTTTTGTACTCATGTCTTCAAGAGATGGGGCCTGTCCTTGTACTGTCAGATCTCTATCTTATAGAGAAATATACATACTTACTCAGGGCTCTGCTACTGCCTAGCCCAGCCCAGAGCTCATATTCTGCTCCAGTGTTTAAACTGGCGGCTGTACCTATTTGATGCTGTACCTCTTGCATCCTGTTTCTGCTCCTAGGTATGCAGTCCAGGGTTTACTTACGTGGTGTATGTGTGTGTGTGTGTGTGTTGCGCGTGTTTGCGCATGTGCATGCGTGCCTGCATGCATGCGCATGAGTGTGTGTGTGCGTGCATGCATATATGTCAATGTTCTGCAAGTGGGCCTATCATTCTAATGGTTTGGCACTAGATTCTAGTGTGTGTGTGTGTGTGTGTGTGTGTGTGTGTGTGTGTGTGTGTGTGTGTGTGTGTGTGTGTGTGTGTGTGTGTGTGTGTGTGTGTGTGTGTGTGTGTGTGTGTGTGTGTGTGTGTGTGTGTGTGTGTGTGTGTGTGTGTGTGTGTGTGTGTGTGTGTGTGTGTGTGCCCCAGACTGTGGCCCGTATGAGGCAGTCTTTACTACATGCCGGCCTCACAGGAAATTGAGAAAAAAGCCAAAGCTTTAACTCTCAGACAGAGTTTTATGAAAATGTGAGATGTGTGTAGCTTTCTTTCTGAGTTGAAAGAGTTGGTACCTTTATTTTCTCAAATGTTTTGTGTTGATTGCAATCACCTCAATTAAGAAATTAACAAATGTAAATATATTCTACAGTATACGTGTGGAAAAAATTAGCTTATGTCAAGTGTCAATGACATAAGCCCAGTTGGTCATTTCATTATATGACGTATGGTCTTGAAGTTCTCCAGTTAGGGGATTAGTTATAGCATTTAAAAACCCATCTACCCCATCTTTGCATTGAAAGTTCGACCATAAATTTACCTGACAGAGGACTGCTAAAGTATTTTACTACAAAAAAGGAAGGAGCGGTTGGTGAGAACAAGAGAGAGAGAGAGAAAGAGAAACCGACGACAGACAGACAGAGACAGAGACAGAGACAGAGACAGAGACAGACAGACAGACAGACAGACAGACAGACAGACAGACAGACAGACAGACAGACAGACAGACAGACAGACAGACAGACAGACAGACAGACAGACAGACCAGTGTCCAGACAATGTAAAGGATAGAGTGATAAAGGATAAAAAGAGAAGCAGACCCAGATCACAGGGTGGTGAAGAATCCTCCGGTTGTTGCCAAATCCTCTCCTCTGCCTCTGGGGTTCAGAGGCACTGAGAGGTAATAAAATCAGCACAGGGACAGCCTACTGTGGACAGGGCTATGGAGAAGAGGAGGGGAGGGGAGGTAAAGGTGGACAAACCAGGCAGTTGTCCCCTGAGCCTGTGTGTGTAAGTGCGCTCGCACTTGTGTGTGTGTCCACAGACTGTGAAGGGCCAGAGGTTAAGTACTGTATGTAATCCTCCCTCTGATCCTTCACACGGCAGGGGAGGCCTGTCTTAAATCACGGAGACAGTCTTGTGGAGAGAAGAGAGCACATTAAAACAGTCCAAAAACAGTTGGTTTTGGGCCCCAGCAAAGCTGAGGCAGATTCTTCACAATTGCATTTGAATCTGTCATCTAGAAGAAGATCATACTCAGTCCCACTTTATTGCCACTCAAAACTGTTGAAAAAAATGATCTTAGTGATGTGCAAGGATAAACACAGTAACAGAAACACACATTATTATCAGTTCAGGGTCAATCAATTGACTGTGTAGAAGTTCTCCCACCAGCCGACCCCCATTCAGGGATCTGATGGCTGTCAGTGCGAGGCCTGAGTAAGGGCAATGCTTCATTGATGGGGCGTGCATGGAGGGAGGGAACTCTATTCCCCTCATTCAGACTCAGAATGGCCTACTCCAGTATATAGACCTGGGAAGGGCTATTTTAGTATGCAGCATCGTGGGATAGTCACTTGACCAGCCACCTTTGAGTTTACCATCAAACCCCACTGTTTGTGTGGCCCTGAAGTGAATAACGCTTTGGATGCTGAAGGTTTGTTGTAAGATCAATGGTTGAGGAGACCATTCAGTGGAAATCTCTATATAGCCAGTCCAGGGCCTCATCTAGCTCAATACAACCAGACACTGCTGCTGTAGATTTGGGGGTCAGAGTATATTGTGACACCAAGGGCTTTGTTCCAATCCAAAGGTTTCTGGGCTGTCTTTGTCGTTGTCACTCCAAGCTCCTGGTTCTATGGTTCTACTCCAAACATTCCCCAGTCTTCTTGGCCCGTTCCCCAGTGTTTTGGAAAGCAGTGACATTGGTACCGCTCAATACTTCAGAATCAGCTTAGAACCCAAGCCAAGCCAGTGGCCAGGGAGAAACACTGGTCAGCCCACAGAACCAAACCACTCTAGTATGATGGAGAAATGGGGGTTAGGGGTGGAGGGGTGGGGTTTTGGGTGGAGGGGTGGGGTTAGGGGTCGGTGGGGCTTGGGGTGGGGTGGTGGGGTTTGGGGTGAGTGAGGGTAGGGGAGGAGAAGGTGGTGGGTAACATTCTCAGGCCAAGATTGAAGGGGTCAAAAGTAAGCAAGGAGAGAGTGTGTTGGTGTGTTACTCTATTTTATAATACCAAAACAAAATGGATGGACTCATGGACCTATATAAGACAAACACATTCACTTCACACACCACCCACACGGTCTGTTTAGGGGACCTTGAGTGAACCGGACACGGGTGCTCACACGCCCACGCGCTCACACACACACACACACACACACACACACACACACACACACACACACACACACACACACACACACACACACACACACACACACACACACACACACACACACACACACACACACACACACACACACACACACTAGAATCTAGTGCCAAACCATTAGAATGATAGGCCCACTTGCAGAACATTGACCCCGAAACCACAAAGGAGCAAACACATTTATTCCAGGCCCCTTCACTGACTATGACAGGACAACACCCCTCTTATCAGGAGCAAGTGCAACTTGGCTTGATTTATTTTCCTCAAGTGCCTGATAATATAATCCTCAATGATTTACGTAACTCAAGCCACAGCAGGGTTGAAGTTTTGGTTCTCTGTTAAGTTCACAGCAGAGAGAGGGTAGGCATATGTGTGTCCACACAAAGCAAAGTGTAAAACCCATTGAACTTGACTGGCTCAACCATTTCCAAACACAGCTTCCAGACCCTCCATATGATGCTGGGCTTTGCCCTTTCATGTGTGTATCTATAGTCTTATTGGAGAGGAATCAGAGAGAATGTAGAAAGTAAGAACTTATCCCTCACACATGGATACAGTTATGCCACTTCACACAATGTGGAGTATAGTGCTATCATGAGGATCTGCCTTCCGAGGTAGTCCCACAGCAAAAACACATACCCTGCACATTCCCACCAGATCCCTGGATACCGACCCACAAAACCGGAATAATATTTAGCCTTGGAATATTCATTACACAGGGCGTTTATTAGTGGTATGAAAGGGAATAACATTGACTTATTGCAAACTTCTTGCCTTTTCAGCTCAGCCTCGATTTGTGAAGGTCATCAGTGGGTTCAACTGTCCTAAAAGGTCACAGACATTTCTCTGACTCAATATACAGGGGAGGCAAAATATGTAACGGAGCTAATTTACACTAAATTTTGATTGAAACGGTATACTTTTAGAGGGGGGTAAATCAATCAAACATAAGAGGATGATAGTTCCACACACTGCCTGTTATATGTGTTCTCAATGACCTACCAGGCTTATTACAGTTTTTTACAAACACTTTAGCACTAATTTCAGAACCTTGATGTCATTTTTCAAAACTCACAACTGATGATCAAAATGCACATTTTTCAAAACGGAAACACTTTTTCCAATTGCTTGGATACAATAAACATAAAGCTAAGATCATTTGTTCATTGAACTAAAATCAACTGTTGAAAAGCACACAACATCAAAGTATTACCATTTCAAAATGCAATTCACACATTACATCTGAGATGTCTGTCTATCATTTCATTACAATGATCTAACTATCAATTCACACATTACATCTGAGATGTCTGTCTATCATTTCATTACAATGATCTAACTATCAATTCACACATTACATCTGAGATGTCTGTCTATCATTTCATTACAATGATCTAACTATCAATTCACACATTACATCTGAGATGTCTGTCTATCATTTCATTACAATGGTCTAACTATCAATTCACACATTACATCTGAGATGTCTGTCTATCATTTCATTACAATGATCTAACTATCAATTGATACAACTGCTCCAAATGATAAGTAACTGTTGCATTACTCTTAAAATTAACAGACAATATTCCATGTTAAGATCGTGAAAGTTTCAGGATAACGAGATCCATTGTGTAAAAGTGCGCCGGGAAAATGAGTCAGGAAGCAAGTTCAGGGAGTGTGTTTTAATAAATAGATGTAAGATAATACAGAACACGAACAACGCACAGACAAGAAACAGAAACAATGACACCTGGGGAAGGAACCAAGGGGAGTGACATATATAGGGCAGGTAATCAATGAGGTGATGGAGTCCAGGTGAGTGTCATTATGCGCTAATGCACGTAACGATGGTGACAGTTGTGCGCCTTAACGAGCAGCATGGTGACCTAGAGGCTGGAGAGGGAGCACACGTGACACATTGACACCAATTACCGTGGAACATGAACCAATTGGACAACATTATATATGGATGTAATATTTCATCATCATTCTTTATCAGACACTGATTCTATGGTCCCATGTACCACTTTTCCAGACCATGTTTTAAGATTTGACATTACTGTACACTCACCGGTCACTTGTTTAGCTACACTTTCTAGGATTGTGTAGGACCCCCTTTCACCTCCACAACAGCCTGAATTATTCACGGTGTTTTACGTTCAAACATCCCCCTCTACACACCCCTGTTTTAAACAGCTGTTATTTGAGCATTTGTGGCCTTTCTGTTAGCTTGAATGAGTCTGGACATTCTCCTCTAACCTCTCTCACTAACAAGATGTTTTTTCCCACAGAAATGTCGCTCACTGAATGTGTTTTTGCACCATTCTCTGTAAACTCTAGAGACAGTAGCGAGTAAAAATCCCAGGTGGGCAGCTGTTTCTGAGATGCTGGAACCACCATGTGTGACAACAACAATCATACCACGGTCAAATTTCCTTAGATTATGCATCTTGCCCGTTCTGTTTGGTCGAACAACAACTAAAGCTCTCTACTCTATATATTCTATATATTGAGTTGCAGGCAGCCATATCATTCGCTATTCGAAGGAGCAGGCTATTTGCGTTAACACGCAGGTATACCTAATATAGTGGCCGTTGAGTGTATGTATGCAGGCCTTTGTGATTGCTTTTCCAATACTGCCAACTCTTTACTGATGATTTATTTCCCATTGTGGTACGAATATATATAACCCGATTGAGGAATTTTTCTCCACATGGAGGTGGAAGGTATATGATGGGCGCCCTCACGAACAAGCCACCCTTCTCCAGGCCATGGATGACGCATGCTATGACATCACGGCAGACCAGTTTCAGGCCTGGATTCGCCCAAAGATTCTTCCCAAGTTGTTTGGCTAATGAAAACATTCATTGTGACGTGGATGAGAACCCGTGGCCAAATCCACAAGACAGGGTTGAGGGAAATATAGAAGTACAGTAATCAATGCTGTGTTTTGCTTTTTACAGTAAGCCAGGTGAGGAACACTGCAGTGATGTTTTACAGTAAGCCAGGTGAGGAACACTGCAGTGATGTTTTACAGTAAGCCAGGTGAGGAACACTGCAGTGATGTTTTACAGTAAGCCAGGTGAGGAACACTGCAGTGATGTTTTACTGTAAGCCAGGTGAGGAACACTGCAGTGATGTTTTACAGTAAGCCAGGTGAGGAACACTGCAGTTGACATTTACTGTAGTTTCTTTATTTTTTGTAGCTAATTATTTTTGCTTTGTGTCACGTTCTGACCTTAGTTATTTTGTTATGTCTTTGTTTTAATTTGTACTACAATATTTAATAATTGTATGAACAACTATGCAGTGAAACTATCGGTATCTTGTGTGTGGGTGATCTAAATGAATCTTCCTCTGGTATTTCATGATAAATTAGTTATTTGAACCGATGATTCTGCCACTGCAAGGTTTCTTTAAAGATATGAATATGCAATGTTTTGAATTGGATATGCTGTGTTACAAGTGATGACCGTTTTCAGTTTTGTGTCTAGATTTTTGAAAAATGACCAAGGTTCTGAAATTAGTGTCAAAGTGATTGTACATTTCTGTAATAAAGTGAGCACGATATAAAATATGACCTCAGCGTTACCATGGGATTACAATCAGCACTCTACCTGCCTCCTGAAAAACCTGAGAGAGGTTTTAAAGTGGTCTGGATACAGTGCATGCCCTGTGCATTGTGAAGGCAGTATGTTTTCTCTGCCAGACCTGGAAGGTGTGTGAACATCAGCATTGGTCACAGCTCCGCGGCCAGGGCAGCAGGAGGATTGCGTCAGAGGTAAAAAGAGGAACAGGACTGGTCCTGGCCAGTAAACTGCTCTTTAATTGCCATGCAACTGAGAGCACATTGGTCTGGAAAACAAGGGGCCCATTGTAAGAGCATGTTCATCTCAACACACCTCATATTTTCAACACACCAGTTCTCCCCAGCCCGCCTGCCTTCCAGCTCCGCCAGCACCACCAGCGCCACTCTACACACACACAAACACAAACCCAGCAAGAGTCCACAACATTTACGAGCTAACACAAATAGAACAATTAGGATACATGAACGCAACAATTAAGATAAAGGATCCCAGTCCTACACGCACACACACACACACAAACACGCACACACACATACGTATGTGTGCAGGTACGCACACAGCAGTAACAGTAGTAGTTAGGTCCGATAGCCTACAGCCAGCTCTTTGTCCAACGTCGTGAGGGGATTGAGGTATGTAAATGGTAAACTTGGCTCCATCCCTAGATAAAAGCAGACATTGTGCTTGGGTTTTTCAGGGACTGGAGAGCGGTATAATGTGGTATGGAATATGGCTGAGATGATGGCTGTGTGTGTGTGTGTGTGCGTGTCTGTCTATTGTGTGTGTCTATTGTGTGTGTGTGTGTGTGTGTGTGTGTGTGTGTGTGTGTGTGTGTGTGTGTGTGTGTGTGTGTGTGTGTGTGTGTGTGTGTGTGTGTGTGTGTGTGTGTGTGTGTGTGTGTGTGTGTGTGTGTGTGTGTGAGACTGTTTTCGCGTGTGTGTGTGTGTGTGTGTGTGTGTGTGTGTGTGTGTGTGTGTGTTGCAGTAGTTGTGGGGAGGGTGGTGGTGGTCTGCGGTAATTAAAGCCTGATGTTGAGTAGACTATTGTACCCCCTGGAGAGAGAATGGCTCTGTGTGTTTCTATGTCTGTGTGTGTGTGTGTGTGTGTGTGTGTGTGTGCGTGCGTGCGTGCGTGCGTGCGTGCGTGCGTGCGTGTGTGCGTGCGTGTGTGTGTGTGACTGTTTGCGCGTGTGTGTGTGTCTCTACAACGTGACAGAGAGAGTGTTGATGATAAAGTCAATGTAATCACAAAGCCATAATGGCAGACCAGGGATGTCGTGCAAGTTAGCATGAGCTCATGTCTCGTATGGATGGATTCATCAATCATATGGATTTCATAGAATAACTGTACCGATAAGGACAGCTTGGCAAATGGAAAACATCTATGTATCTAGATCTGTGATTCAGACCTCTTTTACTGTAGATGCATTTGGATCCATTTTGACATGTTAACCTAACAAGTGACCTGGACATATTTAATCAATATAATCTGTTGAGCCACCTTTCATTTTCCATTTGTTTTGTCTTGTCTTCCATCACACCTGGTTTCAATCCCATCAATTACATGTTGTGTATTTAACCCCCTGTTCCCCACATGTCCTTGTCCGGTATTGTTGATTGTAAGAGTTTGTGCACATTATGTCTGGCGTGCGAAGGGTTTTGTCCCATCGTTTTTATTTATTTCTGTTTGTTCTCTGTGATTTTATTATTAAACTGCACCGTTGTAACACAGTCTTTGCACCCGTCTATTGACTATCGGGGTCTGAACCAGATCGCTGTGAGGTATAATTACCCGCTACCGCTCATAGCCACAGCGATTGAGTCAATGCACGGGGTGCGCTTCTTCACCAAACTAGATCGCTTACAACCTGGTGCGTATCCAGGAGGGAGACGAGTGGAAGACGGCAGACGGCTTTCAGTACCACCTCAGGGCACTATGAGTACCTCGTCATGCCTTACGGGTTGATGAATGCGCCATCAGTCTTCCTTGCCTTTGTAGGCAAGATTTTTAGGGACCTGCACAGGCAGGGTGGAGTGGTGTATAATGATGACATTTTGATATACTCCGCTACACGCGAAGAGCATGTGTCCCTGGTGCGCAGGGTGCTTGGTCGCCTGTTGGAGCATGACCTGTACGTCAAGGCTGAGAAATGCCTGTTCTCCCAGCAGTCCGTCTCCTTCCTAGGGTATCACATTTCCACCTCAGGGGTGGACGCGCCAAATGGAGAATGCAGGAGAACGCAGATCGCCACCGCAGTGAGCAGTGACCGGGTCTGGCTCTCAACCCGAAACCTACCTCTTCACTTGCCCTGCCGGAAGCTGGATCCGTGGTTTGTGGGGCCATTTAAAGTCCTGAGGAGAGTGAACAAGGTTTGTTATAGGTTACAGCTCCCTCCTAATTACCGTATTAACCCCTCGTTTCATGTGTCTCTCCTCAGGCCGGTGGTGGCTGGTCCGCTCCAGGAGACTGAGGTGCGAGAGGTTCCTCCGCCCCCTCTGGACATCGGGGGGGCCCAGGCGTACTCCGTTCGCTCCATACTGGATTTGAGGCGCCGGGCAAGGGGCCTTTAGTATCTCGTGGAGTGGGAGAAGTACTGTCCGGAGGAGAGGTGCTGGGTTCCGTTATGAACCTTTATTTAACCAGGGCAACCCATTGAGACCAGGGTATAATTTACAATGGTGCCCTGAGAACAACAGTTCAAGCATGATCATTACAAATGTAGTTACAACATTTCTAATAAATTATGTTACATTCAAAAGGGCAGTAGAAACAAATATATACAATCAATCAAAACAAGTTCCGTTTTCATTGGTCACATGTCTTATTTACCTAAATTGATCTTTTGGGACCAAAGAATCAAGTTTAAGAGTTCCAGGACTCTAGTTCCCCCTATTTTCAAAAATTAGACAGGATTTATTTTTATACAGGAAACCAATATTTATTTGCAACTTTTTAGTCAGCTTATGAATGTGTGTTTTAAAGTGCTTATGATCTATCCAAATACCTATATACATGTATGTATAATGGGGGACTAGCTCAATTTGGACTCTTCTCAAGATGCAGATACGCAGGTCTTTAGGATACATTGTACAAGACCCAGAGAAAAACATAAACTTGGTTTTATCAATCAATCAATCAAACAATCAAATTTTATTTATATAGCCCTTCGTAAATCAGCTGATATCTCAAAGTGCTGTACAGAAACCCAGCCTAAAACCCCAAACAGCAAGCAATGCAGGTGTAGAAGCACGGTGGCTAGGAAAAACTACCTAGAAAGGCCAAAACCTAGGAAGAAACCTAGAGAGGAACCAGGCTATGTGGGGTGGCCAGTCCTCTTCTGGCTGTGCCGGGTGGAGATTATAACAGAACATGGCCAAGATGTTCAAATGTTCATAAATGACCAGCATGGTCGAATAATAACAAGGCAGAACAGTTGAAACTGGAGAGGCAGCACAGTCAGGTGGACTGGGGACAGCAAGGAGTCATCATGTCAGGTCGTCCTGGGGCACAGTCCTTGGGCTCAGGTCCTCCGAGAGAGAGAAAGAAAGAGAGAATTAGAGAGAGCATATGTGGGGTGGCCAGTCCTCTTCTGGCTGTGCCGGGTGGAGATTATAACAGAACATGGCCAAGATGTTCAAATGTTCATAAATGACCAGCATGGTCAAATAATAGTAAGGCAGAACAGTTGAAACTGGAGCAGCAGCATGGCCAGGTGGACTGGGGACAGCAAGGAGTCATCATGTCAGGTAGTCCTGGGGCATGGTCCTAGGGCTCAGGTCAGTTGAAACTGGAGCAGCAGCATGGCCAGGTGGACTGGGGACAGCAAGGAGCCATCATGTCAGGTAGTCCTGGGGCATGGTCCTAGGGCTCAGGTCCTCCGAGAGAGAGAAAGAAAGAAGGTGGGTATTATCAATGTTTAGCACCAATTTAAGATCAGTGAGTGATTCTTGAATTGAATAAAAGCCAAGCTGAAGGTCATGAAGGACCTGCTGCACTGAGGGGTCATGGTAATAAATAACTGTGTCATCCACAAAGAGATGTAAGCCCCAGTTCTTATTATTCATGGACAAAGCAACATTATTAATGTAAATAGTGAACAGTAATGTAGTAGTTTGGTAATCTGCATCAGACTCCGTGATGACTGCTGTTTTGTATTGGACCTTAGTCATCAAACCACATCTTACAATGTGTTCCTGTGAGAACAGATTTGTCTCTGTTTCAGCCTGGGTGTCTGTTGTCATAAATATCTCCAGTGTAGAATAGACACACAACTCTTTGACAGAGTCACAGCGAGAGGTAGCTAACTACCTCATACCCCTGCACATCGACTCAGTACTGGTAGTCCCTGTATAGCCGTGTAACTTTTACTCCTTATTGTTATTCCTTATTGACTGTGTACTTATTCCTTGCTTCACTATTTCTATTTGAATCTTAATCTTTTTTTGCATTGTTAAAACCAGCTCGGGAGTTTTATTCCTCTGCTGGTAGCGTGACTACAGCTCAAGCTCATTACCATAACGCACAATGCGCTAAAATATTCCTAAAAATATTTAACCTCCACACATTAACAAGTAAAATAGCTCAAATGAAAGATAAACAAGTTGTTTATCTAGCCAGCAAGTCAGATTTCTAAAATGTTTTACGGCGAAAACATAGCACATATTTATGTCAAACCACCACCGCAGACATAGCTCATTAGCATAGCCAAGTAGGAAAAAATATGCAATCAACAAACGCAGGATTAAAAGAAAATCATTTCACTAACCTTTTGAAATCTTCATCAGATGACAGTAATATAACATGTTACACAGTACATTCATTTTTTTCAATAATATGCTATATATATCCATAAATCTCTGTTTACAATGATGCATCGTTCAAAAAATGCTACCCAAATGTCCTGAGAAATGACGATAGCCCCGGCAGATAACGTCAGCTAACAAGGAATACACATCATAAACTTTGACTAAATATGCATGTTTTACATATGTATAGCAAGATACACTTCTTCTAAATGCAATTGCATTGTTACATTTAATTTTAACGTTACATTTTGCGTTCACTAGACTATAATATGGAGTCGGCGCTCCCACAGTAGCATAATGACTCCTCTATCTTGGAGTCGACAGAAACCCAAAATTAATACATTAAATATTCCCTTACCTTTGTTATTCTTCCATCAAACGACCTGTAAGGGATTATACTCACCAAATTACCGTTCAGTTTTCAAGTCTGCGTCTTTCGGTTCTCAAAATAGCCTGATTTTGGTAAAAATGTAGTCAAAATTGAAGTGGTTGCGCACCAAAACTTCGAAAGTATATATAATATGTAGAGTAAACTTGTCAAACTAACTTCATAATCAAGCTTTAACATGTTATAAAGGTGTACAGCAATTTTGAGAACAAACAGAAACACAAGCACTGTTCAATCGATCTTGGAAAAGAGAGAGGACTTGACCATTGCCGCACAGGTTTTTTTGAGTGACTGAGAGCTTACCGTGTGCTCAAACGGGCCATTCTCGCAATGAGAAGTCCCATTGAAAGCTGAGATCACGCTGAACACGTGGAGACTGTTCCGGGTGCTGTGACTGTTTGTGAAGGGTGTTTGCGATGAGGTCAAAGGTGACCCAACTTTTCAGATGAGAAGAGATATTTTGGGAAAATGCAGATTTTGAGAGTTCTGCTATACATAGAGACACAATTTAAACGGTTTTAAAAGCTTTAGAGTGTTTTCTATTCGATAATATTTTTTATTTGCATATATTAGCAACTTTTGACAAAAATGTATCATGTTTTATATGGGTACCCAAATCCTCCAGAAGGGGCAGTAAACCGTGGTATCCTGAACAGGTTAAAAAAAGACTGGTTAGTAAGCATTTCAATGTTAGTCTACACATGTTGTTCATGAAGCATGGGACAAATAACATGGGATTAGAGTGAACTAACTGCTTTACTTCATAGAAAGATCACGAGAGAGAACAGGGCTCATACGAGAACTGCTTTTCATTTGGGACCGTTGTCATTCTCTTAACGGTGGCCAGGATGCAATATGGCCCCTCCGGTCATAACTGGGTACGTCTCTGTTTCACCTCACCCCTCTGTGACAACATGCTCACCCTCTTCCCGTGCCCCCATGCCCTCTCACCCCTATTCCCTCCACACCTCCACCACAAACCTAACAGAGGGTGAGTAGTCATACACACCTGTCACAGGGACACTAAAAGACACGAGGGACTGTGTGGGTTGAACAAAGGAAAGAGGAGAGGAAAAGGTGAGCATTGGTTATATGGTGAAATTTTGTTCCATTCCCACACCTATCTATGTCATATCCCCTTATTGTGCAGAAAGAGATATAATTTCATCACAGGAAGCCAACCTGTGAACCTAATGAAAATGTATTTGTCCCTCTATCTGTGGGTGGCAATAGGGCTGGTCTACAGGGCTGGTCTATAGGGGTGGTCTACAGGGCTGGTCTATAGGGGTGGTCTACAGGGCAGGTCTATAGGGTGGTCTACAGGGCTGGTCTATAGGGGTGGTCTACAGGGCTGGTCTGCAGGGCTGGTCTATAGGGGTGGTCTACAGGGCTGGTCTATAGGGGTGGTCTACAGGGCTGGTCTATAGGGTGGTCTATAGGGGTGGTATACAGGGCTGGTCTATAGGGGTGGTCTATAGGGCTGGTCTATAGGGGTGGTCTATAGGGGTGGTCTACAGGGCTGGTCTATAGGGTGGTCTACAGGGCGGGTCTACAGGGCTGGTCTATAGGGCTGGTCTACAGGGCTGGTCTACAGGGCTGGTCTATAGGGGTGGTCTATAGGGGTGGTCTACAGGGGTGGTCTACAGGGCTGGTCTATGGGGGTGGTCTATCGGGCTGGTCTATAGGGGTGGTCTACAGGGCTGGTCTATAGGGGTGGTCTACAGGGCTGGTCTATAGGGGTGGTCTACAGGGCTGGTCTATAGGGGTGGTCTATAGGGGTGATTGTAGGTAATCTAGGTGATTGTATACTGTATGCCACACACGCATACACACGTGTATGGGATAAAATACTTAATGAAGTATTTTAAATGGTGCTCTTCTCATGGGGGACAATAGTAGATAAATAAAAAAAGACATATTTAGCCTTCATCAAGATACTTTTTCCTCTGCTCCATGTGAATGTCCACCACCCACCAACCAGCCGTTACCCTGTATGCCCCCCCCTCTTTGCGGAGATCATCTGTGGGCCTTTAATACCAGTGGTGTGTAAATTGGGAGTTAATTTATTGCTGTTCATCGTGAGCGGTTAAAGATGGGGGTTTGATTTTACAGTTGGTGTCAAATGTTAACAGCCAGGGTTTATAGTGGATGTGTGTGTGTGTGTGTGTGTGTGTGTGTGTGTGTGTGTGTGTGTGTGTGTGTGTGTGTGTGTGTGTGTGTGTGTGTGTGTGTGTGTGTGTGTGTGTGTGTGTGTGTGTGTGTGTGTGTGTGTGTGTGTGTGTGTCAGATGATAGCCCTTTAACTCCTACCTGTATTCGGGGTGAAAATGGCCACTAATAAGCGCCTAAACTGGAAAATACTGCCTGTACATAGATACATGACATCAGACCTCTGGCTCTGCCTTCAGAGTGCTGTGTGTGTATTGACTGCCTTGAGTTGCCCCCATCCCTCCCACTAACTGGGCAACTTTTGCATATTTTTTGTTGTCTAACTGAGGGAAATATTGTAAATTAAAGGAGAAGTTTACACAAAATCCCAAAACTTCCCAGTGATTCCATACATTGAAACTTGCGTCGATTTCCTTCTCCCCTCTCTCTCTCTGGAATGCAGACAGCTGCAAAAACAGGTCACTTGTGACGTTGCTGGTTGCAGGCCTCGCTCTGCTCCATTGTCAGTGAATTCATGATTCACAAATCCGCAAACTGTGGACAAATTCATTGTTTAATTGAAAGCGTAAGGCCAAATTAGTTATTTTTCTCAAAAGTACTATCAGTTTGGAGTCAGGAAATCTGTACTTTCCCACCTAAAATATTTGCTAATATTTTATGTCATTATTTTATGTAGCCAACTGCCACAGTAGCGGAGATGTGTAACTGTGGTGGGGAAAAGCCTGCCCACAATATGCCCTTATATGGAGCTTGACGTCACAGATTTATTTGGTGGGAGAAGGAGTTGGTGCAAAAGTTGATAGAGTTATACCTATCGCAGTAAAGTTAGTTTCGCCGAGTGGAAAAAGAGATGGTATCAAGAGCAGGCTGGTGTTCAGTCTCTAGCTGCACTTTATACCTGAAATGAAGGGAAGGAGGCACCAAATGGTATTGTTTTCCAGTAAAAGATATATAGAGATGCAGAAGATCAAATCAAATGCCTTCAATATCCTTACTACTTCTACCCTCCAAAACACATGAATTTCTGACATCAATCTCCATATAAGGGCATATTGTGAAGTTCCTACATAGCAGGGTTTCCCCTACGAGAGCGTTTATGCTCAGTTGTTACCCATCTCCACTGCTGTGTCGGTCTGCTACATTAAATAATTACATCAAATAATAGCAAATATTTTAGGTGGAAAAGTACAGATTTCCTGACTCCAAACTGATAGTACTTTGGACCAAAATAGCAAATTTGGCTATTCGGTACTCTTTCAATAAAACAATGAATTTGTCCACAGTTGGTGTAATTGTAAATCATGCATTCACTGACAATGGAGCTGAGTGAGGCCTGCATCAAGCAACTTAACAAGTCATGTGACCTGTTTTTGCAGCTGTCTCAGTTCTGCCCTCCAGAGAGAGAGAGGGGAAGAGGGGAAACTCCACTGAACTAGTTGCAATATGTGGAATCACTTGGAAGTTTCTGGATTTTTGGTCAACTTCTCCTTTAAGATGACTGGATGTAATTCGAAAGATACAATGTTGAGAATTATAATAAATACCGTGTTCATGTCATACAAGCAAACACGCATGAGTCCAAATGTGCAAATCATAAAACTCAATTCATATTCATTGTCAACGTTTATGATCACTATGTTTAATGTGCAGTTTCAAGATGACATGGCGTCATACCCTGTTCTGAACAGGAGCAGTCTGTTTGATGTACAGTTACAAGATGACGTGTGGTCATACCCTGGGTTGTTCTGAACAGAATGAGCCTGTTAGTGTATTGTGAAGACAATTTGCAGCGGAACACACACCTGAATGCACTCATGACTCCTTTCTATGCTCAACAAAATTAGGTGAAAGCCTAACACTGTAAGATGGTATTTCATAACTTAGCTAGACATGTTGACAATAGAACAAGCTTCAAATCATGCCCACCTGGCCCAGAGTGAGATTTATAATGGACAATTTTGGGATTGCGTAAACAACAACATTAATTGTGTGATGGCGGGGATGCAGAGTTATGTTCCAAACGAAACAACTACAATTGTGCTTGCTCTAGTTCCTCAACGGGACAACTAGGAGAGCTCAAAAAAGCACTTTATAGTTGAACTCTTCTTTCAGTCATAAAAGTGGATTGAAATTACGTAGGAACTGTACACACTTTGGAGAGGTGTGTGGCAACTTGGAGACACCAGTTAGTCCTCTCACCCAAACCCTTGTCATTTTTTTGTGTTGCACCTACCCCACATTTCAGGAATAGTCATCATGTTACTGAATGTATCCAGAGTATTTTAAGACTTCGTTATCAACAAATGCGGGGAAAAGTACATTAAATGTAAAACGCAAAAAAACCCAGCAGTGTAATGTTTGAATTCAGTCTTGTGTCAGGTGAACAGTTGTGTACTCACCTTTGGTCTAATAATGTTCCATTTTACTTCCAAACGGTCCCCTTTCAGTTGTTCCCATGATTATGCATGTGATTTTCATATTTCTTCTGTAAGAAACATCTACATTTTGCCCTATTCGTAGAGGCCAATTCCCAGGAGTAAAGGGTTAATGGCCAGGGTTAAAAGAGTAAGAGAGTGAGGTCAAATCACCTAAAGTGTATGTCACACGAGGCAGACCCTATACTTTCTTTTACCTCACAGGTTTTTAGTTGATACAATAATCAATGAAAACTGAAGTTCAGTCTACGTTGAAAACCAACAATCACATGTGCAAACACGCATGCACACACACTCTCCCTCTCTTCCCTCATACACCACAAATGGCCCCATGTCCATTGGCAGAAGCATGGCGAAGGGAAATCAACATATCACCATATATTAGAACTGATTATGTACACATGTGACCCAGGCCCATTCTCCACTCTGGCAGTTGCTGCTGAGCTGGAGCGAAATCCACATGCCTATGAAATCCATAATAACTTAAATAAATATCCTCTCCTTTTTCTTCTTCCCTCTCTTTATGGAGAGAGGGTCGTTTCCCAGGTCACTACTATGAGAATGGATCAAGTGTCCTAACCGAAATAAAAGGCTGATGTCACAACCCAGGAATCTCTCTCTGTGTGTGTGTGTGTGTGTGTGTGTGTGTCTGTCTGTCTGTCTGTCTGTCTGTCTGTCTGTCTGTCTGTCTGTCTGTCTGTCTGTCTGTCTGTCTGTGTCTGTCTCTGTCTGTGTCTGTCTGTCTGTCTGTGTGTCTCTGTCTGTGTGTCTCTTTTCTGTCTGAATCTAATAGAAGTGTGTCCAGGAAAAGCACAGGCTGATAATAGGAGGCAGTGATGGTCATAGAAGGGTTACAGTAATGCAACTAATTGAGTGGTGTACTGTTTCGCTAAAGTGGTTTCATTAAGCCAGTCTCTGGTGGCTCTTTCAGCGCAGGACTGTTCACACTGTGTTGTGGGACCATAGCTGACAGTTGGGCTCAGGGAGCTCCCTATACTTTAGAGTAGTGCTGAGAAACCTTGGAAAGCATTTGACATATTCACAAAGTGAACAATCTGAGGCCAATGCATGGATGTAATCGGGTTGTTTTACTCTCCTAAGTTCCCTTGGAGGTATGGACGCTATTTGTCCAGATAGATAAGAGTGCTTATCTGGAACGGCACACAAACGTTTTATGAAACTATGAAGCTACGAGGAATCTGGGTACCATATTGGACTGATCTACACCAAATTACAGAGAAATGACCAGAGAGAAAATCAGGAGTATTACTATGGATTCCCAGGATTCCTATCACCTTCATTTGTTTCTTGAAGTTTGTTTTATAACAACTTACCAATTTGATTAAAGTTCATAAACCTGACAGCACAAATCACTTCATGTGCACACCTGCACTGACTAAACAGCAAAGCAAGAAAGCTCCCAGAAAGCAGAAAGCTAACAGAAAGCAGAAAGCTCCCAGAAAGCAGAAAGCTCCCAGAAAGCATAAAGCTCCCAGAAAGCACCCAGAAAGCACCCAGAAAGCATAAAGTTCACAGAAAGCAGAAAGCTCCCAGAAAGCAGAAAGCTCCCAGAAAGCAGAAAGCTCCCAGAAAGAACCCAGAAAGCAGAAAGCTCCCAGAAAGCAGAAAACTCCCAGAAAACAGAAAGCACCCAGAAAGCAGAAAACTCCCAGAAAACAGAAAGCTCTGCTACAGAACATAGTCAAATATGTATTCCTCCATTATTTGATCTACTTTAGATTGTCAATATAATCAACATCTCCGAATCAACAGACGTAAAAGTGATTTAGTGAGTTAGCGGACAGCTAATTTCCCCACATAGTCCCTGACTGGATAGGCTAGGTCTTAATAGCATCTGGTTTAGGAGTGGCTTGGTTGGAGACAGCCATCAAAGTCTCCTGTCGGTGATCCACCAAAAAGATGGCTTCAAAACACACTTCTAAAATGATCTCTCACTGCCAGAAAATACACAG